>NC_132941.1:1800000-2085000 GCF_034638445.1 Ciconia boyciana | reverse complement strand
TCTTGGCATAACGGTGTCTTGGAGGACATTTATATTAAGGGTTATTCTGTTCTAGCTGATGGGTAGCGTTGACTTTAACAGATCCTCCTGCCACCCCCAGCCCTGTCCTGTGTACACAGACCTCAAAGCAAAATGTGCTTGACTTGTGACTATTTTTCTTTTTTCCTCCTCGCGTTGTCTTTTGTAAGATGTGCCTCCTGGGGAATAACAGAGGGACCTGCTTATTTGGCTAATACGCACTCTTTCTTCTACGGAAGGACCTTTTGAGAGGGAAAGTCTCTTTACTATCTGGTACTGTACAGCTGTTATTGCTACCATGAGTATAAAGATTAGAAATGCTTAGTGTTGTAAGACTGATTATTTTGGGTCAAATTTTCCCCTTGGCTGTAAGGAGGTCCTAAAACCCACAGGAGGTAGGAGCAGAGCCCCTCTCCTACAGCTGCGCTGTACAGCCCGTCCCCATAGGAACCCCCAGATACTGGTGCAGAATTCCCCACCTACCTTAATGACGATCAGAACAGCAAGGAGTGACGATCTGTAGCTCGCCTCTTCCTCCAAGCAGATAGGGCACAGCGGTGCTCCCGTAATGGCACAGCTTCTGGATGAGCCACAGTGTCGTAGGGTACGGGAGGAACAGATCTGCAAAGGTGGGATCAAGCTGCCTCAAGGATCTTCGGTCCCCATGTAGCTTCATGCCATAGGAATAATTTGCTGAAGTTGTTGCAGTTGAAAACTCTGGGTCTTTTTTCCTCAAGTCCCCAAATATGTCTCTTTATGTGACAGAGAATGGTTTGGACTTTTGGCTCCTAAAGTTGTGATTAAACAGCTCTGTAGAAGAGAGCGTTTCTTGAAATTGTGTGTTTGCTGGCAGCGTGCTTACCCCAATCTTTCCTTCTGGAGCGGGCTAAAAACTCCAGAGCCTGAACCTCAAAGCTTTTTAAAATTACGAAATGGAGACCTTGACTCTTTATAGTAGTTGCTTGTTATATTGGTAGTCACTGAGTCTTGTAGAACTGTTCCACGTTCCACCAAAACACAGCAGGAATCCAAAAGTTAGTGTTCTGTTCATTCCTAATCATTAATTCATAGGATTTATTGATGACTGAACTAGTTAAGAGGTTGCTTTTGTATTACCTAGGTATCCTGGACTTTTCTCAAACTCTGTGAGGTGGCGCAGTATGGAATAAAAGCTGTCCATGGGAGTTCTTAGATGTTCTGCAGTAGTGAGATTTTTGGAGCTGTTTTTAAACTCTTAGTGAAATATATGAGACATACCAGGTCACTTTGGTAGTTTAAAAAGTCTGTTTGTTCGTTTTCTAGGACTTAAATTTACTTGCAGAAATTCTGCAGAATGAATAAGTGATTTGAGAAGCAGGATAATTTAACAAAAAAATGTCAGGCACGGTTCTTCTTCTCAGATCACAGTAAACTATGCCTGACACATTTTTTTTGTTAAATGATGGTATTGGGCTTTTAATGGCATTGATTCTGGAATTATTTTTTTAATGGCAAAATTAGCGAGGAGCATTGTGTGAATAGGATACATGCCTGCCAGGACCTTTAATATGTGATAACTTAGAGTGAAATCTGATCCAGCTACAAATAAGACACGCTCATTTAAGCAACAGTCCTAATTGTAGCAGCGTCCCCCACCATGATAAGACTCCGGCTTCTGGTCCAAAGATGAGGATAGTCTAGTTGTTAATGTAGTTCATCCTGCAACACAGCCAGCAATAAAGGCAGTCTGCTGTTATTTGAGAGCTGTGAGTAATTTAATATTCTAGCACTCAACTTAGTTTGTCTCCAATTCACCAAAATGTTATATGGAAAGCACTGAGCAGTGCAGATGAATCCCTATTGGGAAGGACATGCATCGCTTGCTGTGCGTGCACTCTTTCCAGAAACACTCCAACACAAAGGAGAATGGAGTCCTGCTGGAAGCAGGAGCCATTGCCTGGCTTGGAAGATGTCCTAGATGTGGCCCTATGTTTCATGATCACGCAGCCAAAGAATTTGCAATGCAATCTACTCAGCAACGGGATAGCGCTTTAAAAGCGCTAGGTGCATTTAAAAAAAATAAAAGTTTTTGTGATTGGAATCTGTTCCAGATGATAACTTAAAAATACAAACAACAGAGCCCCAGAATAATACCAGTCATGTTGCAGACCCCAGAAATGATGCATCGGAGAAATGCAGGCCACCTGATTTCACTGAGTGGGTTGACTATGAAACCAAAAGATTGCAAGTAAAATTAGTATGCTTTTTAACCTCTCTTGCTGCTCATGGTCTCAGAATGCCTCCCATGATTTTTTTTTAGCTGACAAAAAATTTTAACGGTTCCCTGCTCAGCCTTCAACTCTCCAGCAACCTCCCAGACAACCTACATGGTCCAGTTAAGTGTTCTCTTTGCTGATGTCTGCAAGAGTCGCTCCATAAATCAAACTCCACTTCGAAGCAGAGATTATGAGAACCGTAGCCTTGATTATAATCATGCATTTTCCTTTTAATGCATTAGAAAATTCTCAGTTGAAAAGGTAAATGAGGGTGCTTTAAATTTTCAGTTTGGTAAGCAGCGGGTTACTGGGCTCTGCAACTCTGCAGCAAAACGCGGGGTAAGGTTTTCAGGAAAGTCAGAGCTCTGATCATAGCGTGTTTTTGCGTTCCTTGCAGTCAGTTGAGAAGTGGCATTGTTTTCAAGATTCTTCCAACCTGTAGTTACTCATTTCCCTGTTATCTTGTTGTCAAAATGTATTATGTAGGAAATTACCATTTAGTTACTTCTTCAGCTGTATTCCAGGTGCAGTATTTTTAAAGCCTTCTAAAAATGTCATTTTTCCTGATAGCTAGTCAGATCAGCGTTTAGTAAAACACCTAGGTGATTGCAGCTTGTCCATGAAGATCCCAAAAGGCCAAACCCGACAGCTCTGTGTTTTTTCAGCACGTCAGCTTCCCATCTTTTCAGTCCTGTGGTTTTTGGCTTTAGATATATCTGCTCTGCATCCGGAGGAGGTTGGATAGCCAAAACTCGCACTGTGGAATGCATCCAGTAGGCAGTCCTCCTGACTTAAGCAACTCCTTTAAATTTTCCTTAAGCTTTCCAGGGCTATTTTGTTTGACCTTTATTTAGTTAGAGTATCCCTTCTAGGAAAGCAATTATTGCCAGCCCCTTGGGTGGTTGCTGTAAACCGGGTTTCGCTGTACTGGAGCAGTTGTGGTCACAAGCTCTGTAGTTAAGCATCAGCTCTGGTTTCTAACTCTTTCTTCTTCATAACCTGAAATAAATTAATTTTGGTTTCAAAGTTTCCATAGCTTGTCTCCGTGTAATAGTGACTTAGGTGTTGGTTTTGGCTTTTTTTTTTTTTTAAACAGTGTTGAATTAGGGAGAAAAATAACTCGATTTTTGTCCATCCATTTTAGTTAAATTATTGTATTATTCCAATTACATTAGAAGTTTGAGGAGTGAAGACTTTCAAGAGCAAATCCTATTTCTACAAATAGGAGGCAGCATTGAAAAACCTGCATATTTTGACGAGTCGGGCAGAAATTTAAAAGAAAAATTAATTAGTTGTACTCATGAATCCTTACTCTGATAGCTTTATGAGTAAGTAGTGAGAAGCTTTCCATGAGTTCCTTGAGCATTTCTGTTAAGTGCCCCCACAGAGATACTCGGTCTCACAAGACTGCAGTTTAATCTAGCTCAAGGACTTTACAAACTCCACAAATCAAAGACCTCTTTTTTTTTTTTTTCTTTTTGAATTTGTACTCTAGAAACACTTAGCAGTATCAGTTAACGCTAGTGTAGTGTTAATGCTGAGCTATGAAGCATTTCAGTGTCAATAAATTTTCAGATTTTCCCATGGAAAAAATAACTTGCACTTAATACGAGTATCCTATATAGTTGTTTCCAGTCCCTTCTTTTTTTACCTGGTTAACTATATCCCTCTATTTATTGCTGCAGCATAGCCTTAAAAATTCACAGGACGTTCAGCTTGATCAAATAACACAATGAAGACCATTGCACAAGACTTTATTTTTTCTTTGGGAATTTCTCTTTAGAGTCTCATGTATTGATTTAAATGTAGGAACAGGTATATTTAACCCTGAAAATTTCTGGAGTTTTGAAGATTTCTATGCAAGAAAAGCCGGGGCTAGGATATATACACGTGTGTGCGCATGTGTACACAAACCCACTATAATTTGTCCTGTGAGTAAGTTGTTTTAGGGTATACTTTTATTGAGACAGAAACTGTGACCTTACTAGTGTATGAGATTCAGAGACTTATATAGGAACAAGGTAAAACCACAGGTAGGAATTGCTGAATAATTACCTTTAGACCAACCTGAGCAAGAACCTTCCCAAGAGGGCAAGCTCATTTAATGGTTCCTAAAACTCAATCTTGTGGATGTCAATGGTCATGCTTGATTATTTGCAGCAGTGTTTTATGAAAAAGCAATAAAAATGCATTGGGAGTGTACAGAGGAAAAAGGGAACAATAAATGGTTTTAGTTTTTCAATTGAGTCCCTTTGGTGTGAACAGGTAGAGGCTACGTTTCATGCTGCTGTGCCTTAGCTATTTGAAATGTGCGTATGTGTGTGTATCTACGCAAAACACTGCTGTGCTCTGCTAGCTTATGATCGACAAGAGACCAGCAATGAGAGGAAAAAATTCTTATGTTTGTTTTAGAGAGAAAGCAATTACAGTTACGGTTAAAGGATTAACCTGTTTTTCCAGCTACCTGTACACTTATCTGCAAGGCCCTTCAGAGAGCCACACTAACAAGTACAAAGCTTGGCGAGAGATAGAAAATGTCATGTCGTACACTCTAGATTATTCCTGATGTTAATTACACTCTTCTGCTTCTTTCCTTCCCTCTTCTGGGCTCTGAAAAATATTCCACAGTAGCAAATGCTGCAAAAGTGACACCTGAATAGCCCCAAGTATCTACTGGCTTATTTAACCAGAAACGTCTGCGTGTGTTTGGTACGAATATAGCTTACGCTTACCTGATGTTTTCAAGAACTTGGGGAGCAGGTAGCCCTGCTGAGAGACTAGCTGGTTCTCACGTGATTTGAGGTGTTAAAGGTAGGCTGAGTGTTTTGGTGGATAAAACACTGGCCTTTCGACCTTGGTTCCCGTCCAGCTAGAGATCTGGAAATAAATGAGTTTACTGCTGACACTCCAATCCCAGCAGACGAAACTTCACACCAAAATGCCCCCACGTATAATTTGTCACATTTGGCATCTGCTACTAAGAAAAGAGCAAGAAGCGACCTGGCGCAGAGATGTAATCATCTTTCACCTTCCTGCTGGGGGTGGGAGTATAACGGGGACAATCCAGAAGTCCTTTCAAGTCTGGGCCTCTGAGCCACCTCGAGACATCGCTGTCTTCTGCAAACTTGTTACTTGTAGGAAATCACCTGCCATTAGGTTTGTGCAAGGCTTTTGAAGTAGATTGCCTAGAAAGTCAGAAATGGAATTTTTTTGTTTTGTTTTGTTTTTAAGGAACGCTGGAAAAGAAAGTTGTCCTTGTAGGAGTAAATCTGAATGTGTACAATACGTTACAATATTGTAATTTGCTGGTCTCGTTGAAACAGCCCGATAACTGCATTGCATTTATTCCAGGTAATGGCACCTGGCAGCATTTCTGGTGCATCTAAAACTTAAGTTTGTCTGGAAAAAAAAAAAATCACTTTAAAAAATAGCTGTATTCTTTGAAAGCTTTAGTAAAAGAGAAGCTGGAGCGCATAAAAATTCTTTAATCCTAGAGATTTTTTAGGCTGAAGTGATAAGCCAGAAATGTGTTGTAAAGCACACACATTATTTATTAAATACTGCCATTTCAGCATCAATGGACAAGTTGCAGAATAGGAGTATCTGCCCAGAGGAGATGATAATTTCAAAGACAGGGTGTGCTGGGGAAACCCAGAGGAGAGCGGAACTGAAGTTTGGTTTGCTCGGTTCTGCTAACTTCCCTCTTGTGGCCATAGAGCCATAGGACCATGGCATTTCCTTCTGCACAAGCGTTCACACCAAGGAGAGAGTATTGCAAAACAGCGGTAGCTGTGGGGAATGGGAAAATTTAACCCTTCACAGAGAGGGAGTCAGCAGATGAGAAGAGGGAGTAAAACCTATTTGCACCGAGCGTGGGGATCCACTGGGAATACCAACCTCCGCTGCCCACAAAGTGTGGCTGAGCTCGTCCTCGAGCCTGCACGGCTGTGCAGCCTGGGTTTCTTCTGGGGACGTGTTGATGACAGGCTGCCATCGTTCTGCACCGTGGCTGTCCATCGCGCCGGCCCCCGAAGGAGGAGGTAGGAGGAACACAGGTTTGATCTTAACACAGAGCTGGGGGCTTTGCCATCGCCTTCTTGAAGGTTTTAGCTGGAAAGCCGTATTTGCTGATTTTCCCATTGTAGGGAGATTGTGGGTTTTCTCTTTCTTCAGAAAGGACGTGATAAATCTCAGACTTTCAGTTGCTTTGAGAAAAGATTTCACTCTCAAGATATTGTCTGTTGGGGTAAGACCTCTGAAGGTGTGTAAAGCATGGGATGCTTTTGGTGTATATTGCAAGTCAAGAACTACTCCCAAATTTCATTGCCATAAGAGTGTTTCCAAAGAAAATAAGCAACTCAGAGCTGTATCTGTTGAATTTGCTTCTTGAGTTTGTCCAGGTAAACCTCCAAGCTGGACAGAAAAGAAGGGAAAGGTGCCTTATCCATATTTATTTGTGGGTTTGCTGGACATTATTTATTTCCTGAGCCTCAGTAGCATCTCTGCTACTGCTCTGCTTAGTGAGGGCAAAACAGATCAGGAGACATTTCAAATACTAGGTTTGAGAAGTAGGTGAGGATAATGCTCGAACCTGTAATTCAGGCTCTTCTTGCATAGGTTGCAAAGGATTGGTTGACTTCTGGACACGCTATTAGGTGGTTCACTCTTCCTTTGTTCAGTCCTGTGAAAAAAAAGAAGATACAGAGAGTAATGTTATCACTCCCTTCCGAAGAGAGGGCTTTTGGAGGGATTGTCTCAGTATTCTCGTTCTCAGGTCTTCATTTAGATGATGTGACTTCCCCTAACTCCATGGAAGTCAATAAGGTTTATACCAGAGCCTTGGCACTCTATAAATTAAATATTAGGAGCAGTGTTTGAAGTTTAAAGCCCTCCCTCCTCCTGCTAGCTCAGATTTTCTGCTGCTGTGCTTTTTTCTTTATGCCTGAGCACCTTGCTGACAAGTGCTAATAACAAAATGCCAAGAGAGGGTCCAGTCGGAGTTACCACACATTAAACATTCTGAACTTGTCCTTTTGCTCATAGATTGTGCATAATTAATAATTAAACGGTTTCAGTTGTAATGGGTTGACCTTCTTGAACTGTTCATTATTCACAAGGCAAAGGCATCACTCAAGCTTTTTTCCTATTGCCCTTCCCCGTTCTCAGTGTGTGTGTACAGTTCGGCTGGTTTTGAGAAATCAGAGGCTGATCTTGTCTTCTCCTGCAGCAGATCCCAGTTTTGGAAATGTTGCTTGGATGCTTAGGGAAATAGCCAATCTTGGGAATAAGCTGCGTGGGAATGTGAGAGGCTGAGGGTACACTGACCCTTACAACCATTTGGGTCTTCACTGCCATTTTAGCGGCATCCCCCATATATTTGCCTTTGTGATACTGATTAAAAGATACGCTATTTAATGAAAATGAAAGAACCATTTTCCAGTTTAAAATTAGTATGCCTATTCCTCACTCCTTTAAAAACTTGGTTTTCTGCTTTTTTCGCCTCTATAGTACGATTTCATTGTGCAGGTGGGTAAAATAAGGCAGGCCATTGGAGCGCAGCTGGACCGTTCCCTATGGTTACATCAGATGTGACTATTGCATCACACAGTCGGCGTAGACTTGGTAGAGACGTGTGTAGCTTTACTGTATTTCCTCATATTCCCATCTCTTTGAGTGTCAGACGAAGTCTGGGGAACTTCAGGATACAATATAGGATGTATTTACTTTGTGTAGTTTTGGAAATTTTTGCTTTATACCTGATACAACAACATTGTGATTGCTCAAGTTACAGAGGTAGCAAAACCAATGCTTTCTCTCATTAGAAATAGCTCTAACTACAAAATAACTCTCACCTTTCTACAACTGAAATGGTCTCGCATAGAACAATATCAGAAATTTGAATATTTCTGTCATTGGTTTCCCTGGGCAGATACTGAAGATGTTTTCTCTTTCTCACTAAGGAAAAATGCAGCATTTGAGGCAGCTTTTCAGTATTCACCTTTGGAAGCAGTTGAGGGTCTGTACTTTCCTGGTTCAGCTAAAATCAAAACCTGCCTCCTTCTCCCCTATCTTACCTATGCTGTAAAGTAGCAATTGGCTCATATGGACAGGAGTGAGACTAAAGTTTTTATCTGCACTGCTCTTTTTGCCCTCAAACACACTTGCCAGCAAGTATTTCCTTGAGATTGATGCACTCTCCCAAAAGGCTTTCAAATCGTCAGGCAAATAGCCAATAAATTTGTGGGCGCCCAGTCTAAAATCCTTGAGAAGACTGTATTAAAGCATCTAGTTTTCATACTGAGATCCAGTTTGTGTTCATCTCCACCCACCCCACCCCCCCCCAATCTCTTCCTGAGCTCCTGAGAGCAAACCAACCAAGCCATGGCCATGACTGACAGGTCTACAGCAGAAGAGAGTAGGCCTAGATGGGGTTGAAATACCTGCATTGTACAGAAAGATGTGCCAAAAAAAATAGCATTTTACATTTACTTTCATCCAGGTGAAGTTTCCTTGCATCTTATGCAGGAGCACCTTGTCTTCTGGCTGTGCTGCAGTATAGGAGCTGCGTGGTCAAGGCGTTAATACCGATGGAGCAACTTCTTCCCTTGCCCGCATGAACCCTGATGCCGCCTTAGCTTGGGATAGCCAAAGTGAAACGCTGGTGGCTTCAGAGCAGTTCATCAGCTTCTCCTCCCCTCTCATAATGAAGTTTCACTCTATTACGGTCCGTCATCTCTTTGCGATTGCAGAAATTATCACCTACCAAATTAGTGTGAAGTGCCGTATTCCTGTCCCTGTTCCCCAGCATGGACTGATCCGAGCTGGCAGCCCCATTAGCGGGAGGTCTGTAAGAAGCTCCTCGCTTGCATTTTACTTAAACAGCCGGGGTAGATTGCTGGGCAGAGCCCCAGGGAACTGGCTCCGATTGCTTTGCCCTGTCGTTTTCGAAATGATCTGTAATATTTCGGCCGGAGTATCTCATACCTGTTCTGCTTTGAGTCTGTCCCACCGGGGAAAGCAGTGTTTGCCCCTTCGGGTGGAAGCCCAGGAAGGCTCTGCCGGACAGGAGAAAATAATGGGAGAGGCAAAACCTGCTGGGCTCCACGCTGTATAAGCAAGCCTGACATTTTGCTCTGCATTTTCTGTATTAATATGAATAATTTTCACACGCAGTTCTTTGAAGTGGAGAAAGTTTAATTGCGCTGCTTATTTCCTTATGTTCCTTCCACTCTCCGGTGAAAACCTTCCTATATTGATGTCATTTATAAGTTTAGAAACAATAACCTCTCCCTCACCCGGTCTAAGTTCAAAGAGAATTTGGGCATGTTATATCAAACACTCCTTGTATTTAATAGAGGTCTTTGAAAATTGTAAAGCAATTTTGGCTTCTCCTTTTACTCTTCAGTTACTTTTGATTTAATTGTATTTTCCAGCAGTTTCCAATTGTTTGAATTGGAAACAAAGCCTTAATAAGAGTTCTAGTTAATTTTCTGTCTTGTAATTACCGATCTCATTTTTCTGATAATTGGCCACAGCAATTATATGTATATTTACTAATCACATAGGAGGCTCTGCAGTTGTGTCTATCTGCCACCATTGATAATGGCACACACATTGCAGAGGTGCTTTTATCATCTTCTTTTTTCCACTACATCAAAGCTATTTCCTCGCATTCTCAATAATGAATACATGCATGCATTTGACACAGTTGTGTGCTAGAGAAATTGTTTGGCTCCCACCAAATGCTGCACGCTCTGAGTTTCTTGCCTGCAGCGCTGGAAGGTTGTATGTAATGATATATTGCTCATCCAAATGGCCAAAGCACTCCAAAGCACAGTGAGATTAAAATAAGTCATTCCTTTGTTAATTTAAATAGGTGCATGTATCATACTTTGCAGGGTACTTTGTGTAGGGATGTCAGGGAGGAAAAAAGCCGCCGAAAGGTATTTTTAATAGCAAATGAGAATAGATGAGAATGGAGTCATTTGCAGCTGCCTGTTTTATGTGGCTCTCTTGTTCCAACTGTAGGTCTAATGAGATGACACTGTTAAAGTACTCTGCAGTGTAATTTCATTACATCCTGAGCTGTTACACTATAAACACAGTGGAGCTCTCTGTCATTCTTGGAAAAACTCCTAAATTCGTAAAGCCCTTCTTTGCAAATGGTGATGTTGTTTGTTCCCTGTTTGTAATTTTTTTTTTTTTTCCTTGTGCTCTTAATTTTTTTTTTTCTTTCATAAATACTGGGTGGTTATTTTCACTGGACTGGTAAATCCTGCATTTTTTCCCCTTAAAAATTCTTTCACTTTTTAAATCTAGAAGAGACAGCATATGAAGACAGCCTTTAAAATGAATAAGTGTAAATAAACATGAGTGTAAATAAATAGCAAATGCAGTGAAAGAAACAAAGGTCAACACAAGAATAATTTCACAGCTCTTTGTTAATTACAAGACCATTTGTGTGTTACTTAAATAATCATTAATTTCTCATTTACACTTTCCCTACCTTCCTTTTTACCCTGTGGCTATCATTGTCCTTTTTTCACCTCCCCTCAGTGTCTTTCCACATGTTTTTACCCATTGTGTAATACTCATTAGTTGAAATTCAGTGTTTTATAACACATTCTCAGAAGAATTTGTACCTTTCTCTCTCAAATTCTCTGTGTGAAAAGGGGGTTTTGTTGCTTCCTTGGTTTTTTTTTTCCTTTTTTTTTTTTTTGTTTTCTTGTCGCTGTTATATTACTCTCCTTCTAAAAAAAAAATATATATATATATATCTTCTCTCCTTCTGACTCTGCTTCTTGTTTCAATCCAATCCCAGGAATCGCCCGTCCTTCCAGCCGGGGAGTTCTCTGAGCCATTTGTACACTTCATCACTCAATGGTAAGCTCAGTTTGCAAACATGCCATGCCCTCAATGTAAATGATACATGCCATTAACTCTGCAGCTCTGCGAGACCTTATGGCTTTCCTTGCATCCTTTCTGAGAGAAGAGGGACTTGGGGGCCTTGGGCAGATGGGGCAGCAAAGCTAAGCAAACTGTTTAAATTATGTAAACGTTATTTACACAAAGGGTCGTAAAAGTACTTACAAGGGTTTTTCCTGTTTTAATAAACCTGCCCTGGATGTGGGTGCAGTCTTGTGCGCTGAGACCTCTACGAATTCATCTGGGGGTAAAGAGGCCACAAAGACTCATGTGTATAATATCATTATTCAGGGCTTTTTAAAATATTACTTATAAAATTGCTTCAATATTTAGAAAGGCAAGCAGCGTTGATTAATTCGTTGGCTTTTCAGTAAGTAATTTTTACTGAGAGTCGTATTTTAAAACACACCACTGGGTATATTTTCTTTCCTTAAAACTGAATAGTTCATTGAAAACCTTTTAAATTAAAGGAGAATTGGGGAGAGGAGGAATTTGTAGAATAAAGAATACAGTTCTTGAGTGACTAGAGAATAAAAATCTTGGGGGTAAGCTACCCTAAAGAAACAAAGTGAAGGAAAAATTTTTTTTTAACTGTCTCATTCCCACCCCACCCCCAAAAAAAAAGGGCAGTCATTTATGTATGGCAGAAGCTTAAATTCTGTAAAAATACGATGCGTTTGATGGAGAAGCATCCCTTCTGTGAACACGCACTTCCAGGGCTGGATGCTCAGCTGTGCTAAATCAGATGGAGCCATCTCGGTGTGTGCCACCGAGAGCTGCAGCCGCGTGGCCGAGAGGGAATCCTGCTTCGGGGATGCGTCCTCGGCAAAAAAAAGGTGCTCGAAGCCCTCGGCCCCACGCAGGTCTATACGTTGGGCTTAGCGGCACTTTCAGGGTCTCTACCGTATGCTAGGGCCACCGCAGCAAAAGTCATCTAAATAACATGGAATTTTGAATACGTTACATAGGAGGAAGTACCTGTCGGGACCGACATAGTATGTAACAAATAATAGAGACACAAAAAGCAGTCTGATTATCGGTTAATTAAAGTAACTAAATAATTAAAGTTTGTGTAACGTAGGCCTCCATTCTCAATAGTTTCAGTTTACGAAGAGCAATGCTATTTGGAGGATTCTGCAGCGCAACTAACTGATGTGCGTGGGGGTCTAGGCTTTTTAGCCCTGCAAAAAATTGATGACAGACTGTTTTAAAAAAATTCTCATTGAGGCAGAGGGAGGGATAACCTGTGTTAAAATTTCCACAGATGTCAAACTGAAGCATAACTGATGGTGGCTAATAGCCTTGTTTTCCCTGGGGACGCAGCTACTTTGGACTGTCAGATTAGAACTGCTACCAACCTACTCGTCAGACAGCTTGCATTACTTGCTAATGCCTGCATTATTTGAGGTGCTTGTAGTTATTTATAGGGAAGGTAAATTGTATCGTTAATACCTCCGATTTACAGCACAGATCATCTGGTGTTTTAGATACAGCGTTATATCGGCTGCACCTTTTAGTGGGAGGCATTACTGTTTAAAAAAAGCATGGAAGAAGAAACTATATACTATTTAAGCAATCAATTCCTAATAAGTGTTAGAGATGTCAAGTGAGCGGCGTATCAGACTTTATGACTTTATGCCAATTACGCCATAAACACTGGCTGTTTGGATGTAATCCAATTAGTCAGTAGGCAGCTCCTGATGGTCACCTCTGTGCCATGTTATTGTGTTCCGTCATGCAGCTAAGCACAGCCTTCAATAGCTAATTGCACCTGTTGCACAGAAAACTAGGACTATTTGGATGAGAAACATGATCTTATAAACAGGTTAATGCTGTGTAATGAACTATCACCCTGCAGTGTAATGGAAATAAATGTGAAAAAATTAAGGTAGAAACCCCAGGGTATTGTGCGTTCTCCTGAAGCTATTTAGTGTTAGAGTTAAATTTCCCACCTGTTTGTATAATACTTTGTGTCGAGCTATGTAATAATCCCTAGCAAAACAAGAATCAACTTACTGTGCTTTCTGAGCTGACAGGTTTTCAATGATCTCTATATTTACACACGTCCATGGTTACAAACGGTGTAGAGCACTGCTTCCCGTAAAGGAGGGGTGGGAGGGAAGGAAGAAATCCATTAACGTTTTAGCCCCTGTTTGGAACCCTGTCTTCCATCGGCACGCGATAAAGTTAAGAAATACATTGAAATTCTTCACTCTGTGTTAAAAGCGGGTATCTTCGATATTTAAGCAAGTAGAATAAATGAGCGGTTGTTTATATATGAACGTTTTGTTTTATGACACATAGCATGAAAAAGCAACCAAAGGAAAGGCCAGCACCTGAAGATTTAATGGTAAGTGAAAGTTCAGAGCCCCTCAGTATGTATTTGTCTGTGAATAATTTTTATGCATGTATATAGAAGCGTATCCCTTTTTTTTCTGCATTCTTCAGTATGTACAAATTCAAATCTAAACTCTTTCTGGCTTGTGCAGCAATTACGTATTTACAGAGGGCGCACAAACCAAAGGTGGAATTATGATTCCACTGAAGTTCATGGGTGTTTTGCTGTTACCTTCATCGTGGCCAAGCTTCATTTGTGATTTGGGGAGTTAATACAGAACTTTCCCAGCCAGTATCTAGTTCCAATCAAAACCATTTTGATGCTTAATACACATTTTTTTTCAGTTGGTATGTCCAGGGATTACAGCTTAATGCAGGTCACTCTTTGTCATCATTTGCCAGTCTTAACCTTTCAAAATCTGAAGATTGAAAACAGAGTACATGGTCAAAATAGTGTATTTTTTATGAAATGCAGGAGCTACTGTTTTCACTTATATTCATGTAAAATGGAATTAGATTGGCTACGGAAGATTGAGGTAATATGTAGCATTGGTTTGTCCGTAGAAGGGCTCTCAGCGTTGGAATCTGAGCTCAGAGACCACTTCTTTTGCTTGCAATTGTCCTTTTTTTCAGTAAGGTAATAATAAGGTACCTGCTCCCAAGCTGGTCCCTTGTGGCTGTGCATCTAGGGCAGACTGCTGTTTTGACTGGTTTTAGGAAGCTAGAAAAATACTATCTCAAACAATTATTACAAATATTTACAGTAACTTATATTGTAGATAAGAGTTGTAGTCCCCTCTGACTCGCATCAAATATCTTTGATTTTTAAATGTTTCATTACTTTTATTTATATGCTATGTTTCCTGTAACTTGGAGGTTTATGTAAAATTGTCGTAATTTATTTTCCGTGCATTAAATATCTAGGAATAATTTTAGCAGATTTTAACGAGATAAGGACACGTTAGCATCATTTCGTTTCTTGCTTTCATGCTGCGAGCTGCAAGTAGAATAAACAAGTGTTTCTATTGCAGCTATTCTCTAGTTAAAGGCTAATCTCTGAAGATGCCCTAGGGCAGATATCTCACAATCCAGACTAGTCTCAATTTAGATCCTGGTTAGTATTTAACTGTGAATCTAATTGTAAGGATATTAACTTCAATAGATCTACATTTGAAGTTAGGCACCTGCTTAAATACCTTGGTAAAATGAGGCCTTAAAGTTTATCAGAGCCCCTCCGCTTTGTGGTGATGGTGTGTCACGTATGAAAGGCTTACAGACCTTATTTTGTCTTTTTTATTAACTTTTGATGGTTGGAAAATTCTTGCAGTTAGTCACATCTGAGAAAACTTGGAACAGGTTCTAGAGATGTAGACACATTTACCTTGTGCACTATTATGCTATGGCTGGATAGCTTAGCTATTAAAACAACGGAATAGGGTTTCATAAAACCTATATCTGTTTGTAAATGCATGTGTCAGTGATGCAAGAGGCCTGCCACTTATAAATAAAACATCTGCAGATCGCACATACCCCCATAAGTATATATGTATGTTTGTAAGCAATAACACCACTCCAGGGTGTAGAGTCATAAAAATGAGGCCAAAGGGTGAGTGCCTGCAGTACCAGGGAAGTGCCCAGATTTATCTTTACAACTACATGCCCTGGAGTGTGCTAGGCCCCTTTTAAGGAGGTATTTTGTAAAATAATTTTAAAATTATAGCAGCTCAGGAGGAGAGAAAAAAAAAAAAAAAAGCCTTCCTACTTTTTAAACAAAATCTTTTGTTTAATGCCTTTTTCTCCTCATGCTACTTTCTAGTCAATTATAAATGAACTTGCAACAACGACTACTAAAGCATGGAGTAGACTGCTGCTGAAATAAAGAAGTGACCCAGTCCCTGCCTGCAATGTAGCTGACCCTCATAAGCTGCCCTAAATTCCCTGCTCCAGCCTGACGGGCTCGGAGCACCCTGTGCTTTTCTGTAACAGGCTCACTACTGGCTCAGTACTTGCTCGCCAGGCAAGCCCTTTGCGTTCTTGCACTTACCCAGTCTTGACAAGGAGCGCTTTATTTATAAAACTCATATGCACATATACGTTAGCATATATATGCGCACACACATAATGTATCTATCTACACACAAGCATATCTGTACATACGTATACATATGTGTATATAAATTACCGTACTTTGTTGGAAAACAGGGCCAGAACAAAAGTTGTTAAATATCCTCTGAATTTTACAGTTGCTGACTGCAAGATCCTTTCTAATTCCGCATCATCCGTTTCTGAAACCTCTGTTGCAATTCTGATGGATATCTCTGTGTTAACTATCAGAGAGGGTAGGGTGATGCAGATACTATCGGTGAAATCCTGGACTTGCCAAGCTCAGCTTAGCGTTGATTTAAATGAGAGCAGGATTTCACCTTGTTCATTGGGTTTGGGGTTTTTTTTTATTTAGAAGAAATGTGCTAGCAAGGATGAAAGGTGTAACACATAATCATCATTAGCTTCAGACAAAACAGTGGAGTGCAGGCTTTCTCCCCTATGGACATCAACCGTACTGGAAGTCACTATTTTGTAACCAATTTAGTATAATTAAAGACTGAAAGCAAAATGAAGGGAGCAGAACATCAATCTTTTTCTACTCTCCTGATAATCGGTGAATTGTTAAATGCATTTTAAGAGCCGACTAACAATACCTGGAGTGCTGGATTGGCAACTCCAGTGAAGTCACGGGGTTATATCAGGGATGGATTTACCCTGTCTATCATGTTAGGAAGCCCTTTTTTATAAAAGTCACTATGCACATTTTGTCGGAAAATAGGACCAAAGCCAGGGCTGTATGAAATTCCTGGATAAAGTCAGGCTTTCTAGTACCATAGATATTCTTGTGCAAGCGAACACCGAATTTCCATAATAGCTGGCATTAAATCAGGTTCCTGTATTTACACTCGGTTGCCATGCCCTTTCTTCCATATATCCATCCACAAAACAAGATAGAACATCGGTTTCTCTGTGTATACATAATCAACAATTTAATTGTTTCAGAGTATTTCAAATTAACAGACTTGTTCCACAGGAGTGAAAAAAAGTAATTTCACCAAGCAATGGGAAAATTGTCCATCCGGGGAAAGGAAGAATCTTTCTAATTCACCGGTGGCTATTCTGAACCTTG
The DNA here is from genome assembly GCF_034638445.1 of Ciconia boyciana. NCBI lineage: Eukaryota > Metazoa > Chordata > Aves > Ciconiiformes > Ciconiidae > Ciconia > Ciconia boyciana. The sequence continues at coordinate 2,068,290 of NC_132941.1, read as the reverse complement.
TGCTTTCAGTGTCTGCTCTTTTGTCTACAGTTTATTCCCTCTTAAGAAGAGAAAGGCAGTCAATTAAATTGAACGTACTCCTGTTTCAGCACCAGGGAAGACGGCACGGCATCTTAGCATATTCCTCTGTCTCTCTTCTCTCCCCTTCCAACAAGAAAAGGAAAAACTCAACAAGTCTTCTGTGTAAAGATTTTTTTTTATTTTTTTTTCCCCCCTGTGAAGTTCCTGTTGTCACTTAAAACGTGGAGTTTTCTGGCTTCGCAAGCCTGGCTCCCAGGGAAATGCAGACATACCTGTATATTTAGCGAGTGTGATGTGGCGGTACGGGTAAGGTTTAAACTCCCACTTGTGCCACGTGTACGGGTAGGCATCCGCGGGCTGGTTTGGCTCAGGAAGCTGTAGATCTGGCTGTATTTACGGTATTTTTCAGAAGCTTTCCATTCTAAGCTCTATTTAATGGAATCTATGCATAGTAAGTAATCAGGTCAGAGAGAAGCAACATCCCCTGTTTGAGATCAATCGCTGGCTAATACTTTATCTAGGCCACTTTATTATCTCATGCTGATTCCATTCCCATTCTCCTCCTCCTTTGTAGCATGCACTTCAGCTGTGGTAAAAGTACGTATCGCATACATATTAAAAACATATACCCATTCTATCTGTATGTAAATGTGCGAGACACAGCTGGATATTGCAGGAGTTTGATTTACTAATAGTTATTATCTGTTCTAGCTGTTCAGAGGCAAAGAGAGTTTCAGAAAACAAGCTAGCGCAGAAATTGCCTTTATGATATCACTATCCTGCTTTTGGTAATTGTTTAAAATCTCTTCTTTAGCTGGAAGCTTGGCCTTTTATTTTGCAGATTGTATGCGCTTTTCAGAAAGCCAGCAGAATTGTTGAAGTCTCTTGTTGAGTTTTTTGTTAGTACAGCATTGAACTCTACCACGCTACGTATGGCTATTTAAACGAAAGCAATTTACTTAAAGAAATTGTATTTGAAATATCAAAAGCTAAGCATGTAGCATTTATTCCTTTATGCTTTCCCATGGATGCATAGAAGTACAGTCTTTAGGATGCTGCTTGGATTTCTCAAGGAAGGTGTTGGGCAGGCAGAGGCAATGCTTTTGGCCAAGGATATAGTCAACTTCTGCACTTGATTACTTTTGCACGGATCTCCTAATTTCTGTTCAAGTCTCCGAATTTTAAACACAACTTCTAGCTTTTCTCCTTTTTTTTACATTTAAATTACTGGTGCTTTTTATGTTGGTGTTTTATTAATTTAGAAGATTGCATGATAAATTGTACATCACGTGAGTCAAAACCACTGACCTGCTGAAAAACATGTTTTTCTTCGTTTTTTTAATTTTAATGCCTAGTGCAATTTTGAAATTTCCCATTCCTGTGCATTCAGCAATCCCTCTCTCCATTTCAGGAATGGCATTTAGACCAGGCACCCTGATCTCATTAGCTACAATGGGCATTTTTTCCAGATAGGTCGTTTGTTTGTATATTTAAATGTGTTATATGTGTCAAGATATTACAGACTCTCAAAAATGGATTCTGGCTGGCTGTTGCCCCATCTCCCAACAAGTATAGGAAATTAAAAATGCGAAGCTTTTAAGTAGCTATATTTAAGTAGCTATATTGTAGAGAGTCTGGACAGTAGCACTTCTTACCAGGTAGAGCTAAACTTCTTTGCAGCTCGTTGTGTTAAACCATTGTTTGTAGCTCTTAGGAAATACTTTTATGGTTTAAACAAACAAATGGAGGATCAGCATAATCCTACCCGGATTTTCATATAAACCTTCAGAATAAAGCCAATAAAATACTGCCATTTACGTTTGTCCGTACGAGGGATTTCCCCCGGCAGCTAATTTGGCTTTTGCATTATAGCAGTGGCATCACTGACCGAGTGGCTGAGGTGGCTCTACAGGGTGGGGTTTTTCATGGTGTTAACTTTTGAGAAAGACCAGAGGGCTGTCTGCACTTTGCATTTCACAAACACATCCTGTAAATCTTTTGAAGACAGCTGTGCAGATAAATATTTTCTGTCTGCATCTATCTAGCTGTTTATGCACCATTGCTGGATCACAAGTGAGCCAAGAATTTTCCCTCTTTGGCTACTTACAAGCATTGGGTCTTTTTTTCCCTGAGCCAGTGTGGGATCTCCTATCAGCGATGCTTTGTCCAGCATACAATTGTCCGTGCTTGAACCTGTGATAGATAACGTTGTTTGCAAACATGTAGACTCTCCTCTGCCACAATGATCCCAGTTCTTCACCCCATGACAAGCAAAAGTTCTGACAGGCACCAAAACACACGCCAGATGTGAAGGAAAGGGCGCTCTCCTGATTTCCCAAGGAAAAAAGTACAGAGCCAAGTATTCTAGCTGTTGTAAATATGATAAATATTAACCCATATCTGCAATCTATCAATTCAGACATACAGTGGACGAGGCGTTCCGGATCAAATCCTGGATACGTTGGAGGCAATGTCAAAATTTCTATTGACTTCATGGACACTAGGATTTCACACGAGGGCTCAGGATGCGCTTGTTACTGTGTGTTCATCATCTTCCTTGCTCAGGGTAGCTCAAGACTTGGAGAAGAAAAAAATGTACTCTTTCAGGTGGCTGTGTTGCTCGGCTGGAATGGAGAAAGGTGGGATATGGATCTTTCCCCCTCTCTCTTTCACCAGAAGGAAAAAAAAAAAAGCAGTCTCTGTCCTTAGGGTATGACTTGCTCTTGTCACTTGAGAAATCAGCTATCGAAATGGAGAAATACATTATATCAGTGTCACTAAATCCAGCAATTACAGAAGACCACGGCTGTGACAAGGTTAACTTGTGAGCGTTAGAGTTTTAAGGTGTTGTATTCATCCACTGTCTTCTGCAGTCCCATTGCTCGTGCGACCACTGACTTTTTACAGAAAATGTGACATCTGACTTTCTCTTTCTCACATGCCCTAAAGCCGCACGATACCCTAGCACTTTCCAGTGAAATGTGAAAAGAAATAACTTGAGTTGGCTCGAAGAAGTATTGAAAATCTAAGGAAATTGGACAAAAACAAATTGGCAATGGCTTAGAGTGATACAGTTAATATTTTTGGTTACTTGAGTCTCCTGGGCTTTGCAGTTTAATTTGAGCAAATGTTTCATTTGGCACTTCTGGTGGTTCTGTAGTTCTCCAGACACAGAGACAAATATTTACATCTCGCTCAGTTTGGTAGCAGAACTGCAAATCTTTCAGTTATGATACACTGAGAAGTTGCGCGTTTGTCTGGTTGGTATTTTTATGTCAGCTGTCTTCCCTACATATTTATTTAAAAAAAAAAAATCTGTTAACAGTTCCAAAATAAGAGCCATATCTTTAATTCCCAGAATATTGTCCTTCCTGTTCATTATCCCAAATTAATCAAGGAATTTGCTCTAACGGGCGACCGTTGAAATCTCTGTACAATATTTATTTGTGTAATAAAACTGGAATTTTAAATGGATTCAAACGCACTGCGTGGATTCAGATTGCTGGCATTTGTGTAGTACCAGCTATTTGTGGGTGTGTGTTCTGGTTAGCACCTCAAGACGCTCCTGCAGCATTAAATAAGAGTAATAATTGCCTATGAATAAGCGGAGTATAAAGCGGGAGATACAGAGATGGCTTCTTAGTGACCTGTGTGCATTATGCCTCAAATCCCTTAATCAGATTTGTGCCGGTTGATTCTTGCATCCGCAGAAATTCAGCTGGAGGATCAGGGCCTAAAGTAGTAAAAAATCAATTAATACTACTTTCTAATTTGTGCGGTTGACAAAAACGCATATAAATAGGGGACATTTTTCTACTTAAGAGGGCCGCACTGAAAGATTTTTAATTGGATTTTCATTGTGATTGACAGCATTTGATTATGACAGTAACTTTATTTGGCTGGACTGTTATAGCCCTCTTGTTCAGGGGGGTTTTTGTGGGTTTTTTTTCCATCAAAGCTCTTTTTTATCCGCTGAATCCCCAGCGGAGCAGCAGTGCCTGTGAAAGAGCCTTTTAGCACCTTTGTTGCAGCCATCCCTGGTGATGATTGGACCCAGCTGGTAGCAGATAGGAAAATGTGCCTTCCACAAAGAGGTTGCATCTCCCGTCTCCCTCGTTTCAATAATTTTAAGAGCCCCAGAAACCTGTTGAGGATTAGAAGTAGCTTTAGATGTGAAATGAGTGTTAAGTATTAGTAATCGGGAGATTAGGGCCCCGGGGACAATGGGAGATAAACAACTGCAATTAAGGCAAATCTGCCAGAGTAAACAAAATTTAGCAGAAACAGATGCCCTAACCATTTTGGGGGATTGATTGGAGGGCACCGAGGAATCGATTTTTGTCTTGTTTACACTTCCAAACCCCTGTGATAAACTGGGAGGCTAAATATTTCATACAGCCTGATTTTAGTTAATTTTTTTCCAGCTCCTCACAGTAGGTCTGCTCTCTTCTAACAGTGACCAGGCCCGAGTTTATTCAGCATTCACAGGGAGCAGCTAATTGTCTATGAAGGGCCCCTGTGTTTAAATGGGCTTGACAGGAATTTAAATTTTGTTTCAATCAACCTCTGTGCTCACAGCCTGCTCCAGTTTCTAATTTTTAAATTAAACATGATTTTTTTTTTTTAAGCTGCGGCCTCTCCTCCGGAGCCGGCTGCTCGCGCTCCCACCCAAGGCAGCTGCCGCAGCACGGGAATGCGCAGGTTTATTAAGGCCGTAATAGCAAAGCACGATGAGCCGCAGCCGTGGAAAAGTTCATTGTCCCATAAATGTGCATCTGCCTGTTTGGATTTAATGGGAGACGCTGGGGTAGACGCTTGGCTGGTGTAAATCGGGACGGCTCCGCCGGCGTCTGCCTGCACGGCTGGAGAGAGCCGGGGTTTCCGCCGGGGAAAGGCTCCCGGTAGGGAACGGTGGCATTAAAATACAAGTCTGAGAATGGAAATGGTTGTCGTGGCCCTCGGTCGTTTGTTCAGTGACCTTGTGAGGGATTCAAAGGAATTTGGGGTTTTTTTCCCAAGCCAACTAGTGGTGATATATTTTGCTTTCTTCTCTGTGTTTTCAGCAGGGCTCCGTACATTTATTCGGACGTCGCTTCATACCTGTGCTTTTTCTGCTCCTGAGACAGGGTGATTTCACAGTATGTTCATGCTTGATCATTTAATACTTGCTTTATTGAGTCCCTTTACTAAACCTGGCAAACGTGGGGATGTTATTTTGCACTAGATGCAGACGGTGTGTAGGCATGTAGTGCCATATGATCGTACAGAGTACTTTTTACAACTTGTTCATTTGCAGAAACTTCATCACAGAAACGCTAGCGAAGTGCGGGCCGTTTCATTCTCCCTGTTTGCTTCCAGCCAGAGAGTTTTCTGGGGTTTTTGGTTTTGTTCATTCTTGTTATTTGTGTGTGTGTGTGCTCGCACACATGTGTATGCACACAGCGTTTTCTACTCCAAGGTCTGGGTGAAAAACATTTAGGGGATTTGTTTAAGTTTACTCCAGTTTAGTCATTTATTTTTTTTTCCTGTCAGTAGAAACCAGTTTCTCAAAACTCAGAGATAACAGCTGTTTTTTCCACCCTTCTTCCCCAGTCCCGGGGAACACTTAGCCCCTGTTTGAAGGAAATACTACATCAGCTTTTAACGTCTGACTAGCTCTGTTTGGTGTCAACGAGACCAATCCTGTGCTCGTGGTGAGGCATGAGCTGAAGGCGCTTCGCAGGTGCATCTACATTAACATCAGAGTTCAGGTCAGGCGTGCCTTTTTTGGAGTGAATCTCCTGCTCTTTCAGAGCTACCACTCTCTCATTCTCATCACAGACAGGTCTTGAAGCTCATCAATTGAATCGATTTCAAATAAAACCAAACCAGAAGATGTGCTCCAGGCACACACCTAATGAGCTCCAGCTACTAACGGGCGCTGTGTCTGCAGACCAAACCAGAGCTGGTCAAAAGCAAAACCTCTTCCATCCCTGAAACATTGCACCAACCGTTTCACTCTGCAGATCTGCTTCTGTTGTCGACAGCTTGCTAATGTTGACATACTCTTATCAGCCTTGGGCCACTCTCTCTATTCCTCTTCCACAGCTCTTCTTAACCTCAGCGGCACTTGCAAAAGCACACTCCAGTTGTATGTCGGTTGCCTTAGTTTTTTTAAGAGTCATCACAAAAAAAATATACCTTTGCTGGGAGTTAGCTCGTTTTGTTAGCTTAAGCACCAAGAGGCATGCCAAGCACAGTTATCGGTTTAACAGCAAATATCAAAAGCAAAACTGCTGTGGAAAGAATGATCTGCAGATGGGCAAATAGACTCCTCTGTGCCACAGCCAAAACCAAAACTCTGTAGTAAATTTAAGACTAGTATATGCCACAGAAAGAGAACGGCAAAAATCAGACCCATCCACGTACCCACCCGCGCACACCCCGAGGTCCTGGGTAGGAGGGGATTGAGTTGTTTGAAGTCAGGTCCACGCTACAGAAGCCAGAGGAGCTGCACTGATTCGTGCTAATCTGACCTGAAAAAAAAATTCCCTCTTGACCCTGAGTCTGATGATTTGCCAGCCCGGACACATCAGTCAAGTGCACAAGGGGTGTCTGAGGACTTTTTAGGACCACCAGCACATCGTTTGGCTATGGCCAATGTCCAAAGCTTCAGAAGAAGGTTGAAAAAAGGATTTTCATCATAATGGAAGGATCCGTACTGCTGTTTAAAAATGGGAATTCAGGTGTGATGTGTGGACAGTTCCTCTTCAGGTTAAGGTTTTCAGCTTTAAGTTAAGCTGTTCTTCCTCTTGGTCCATCCATTATGCTTGGGGACTGCCGTTATTTAAAGACAGATTCTGTAAATTGCAGCAGAATTTTGGTGCCTCAACAAAACTACTAAACCAGCCAAAAATCACTTGCAATTAACTTTATCATATAAAAAGTAAAAGTGCATTGGTAAAAGTTAATCTACAAGTAGATAAATAATATGCCAAAAAAAACCCCACAAAAGGAATCCTTCTCAAAAAAAGAGATAAACAAGAAATACAGCTCCAAGACTTCACCATTTAGTAGTGTTATCCATTTATTTTTGTTTGATACATTTTGTATCATCTTTTCACAATCTTAAATTTCATCAGAGGGATAAGATCATTAGTGTGCTAATCTAGATAGCCATAGTTCTAACACTGACCTAGGCTAATCTGCCTTTGCAATTTCAAGAACTATGTTTGACTCCTCTGAAAGTAACCTTAAATTGTAGTCTTGTAAGAATTCCAGAGCTGTATCCTTCACTCCTTCTCCTAATGAGGTTATGACCAAATGCTCATTATAATTGCTTTAGACTCCTTTTAATTTTCAAGCTTATTAATCATAAGAAGAGTTATTTAAAATTGCATAAATTAATCTTAGATTAAAAGCCCATCAAAGCCTCGAAACAATTAAGAATAAGTAGGATTTCCCTGGGGCAGCAAGTTTTATTTTAATAGTGTAGTCAGGTGGATATCAGAACATTGAAGTATGGTAGTGATTAATGTATGCAAAATTTAAATGAGAGTTTTTAAATGGCAAATCTAAATCACATATTGACCTAACTGTAGGCTTTAACTGCATTGTCTGTCATATATTTAAACTGTTTGGTAATCAACATTTTAATTACAGTGTATGTTAGGGAGGCCATGCAACAAACAAAACTCACCACTTCCCGGCACTCTGCGTGGAACTGTTTAGCAGGCTGGGGCTGTGCTGGTAGCTGCGCAGAATAAGGGGCGAGGAAAGAGAGCAGAAACTTCAAGGAGACTGATGATACTTGATTTTGCCTGTGGATGTGTTCTTGTCCCTGCTTCATCTCCGCCCAGAAAACGCCACCGACCGATGCGGCTTTCTGGCCCTCTTTGCTACCCTCACGGTTCTCTAGACAGCTCGGTCCTTTCTGCTCTCTGAGCTGGCAGAAGCTACAGGTGATGTCCTCATGGGGGTGGGAAATTCTGTGAAAACATTACCTTCTGGGTGCTTTTGTCTTCTGACTCTTGGGAGTCCCTGTGCCCTCAGCCTGCCTATGCCACCCGCAGCTTTGCAGGCTCCTGCAGACCTGTTGAAGCACTGTGTCTTCGGCCCGTGCTATGGGAGATTTCACTCTAGCAGCCAGCCAAGAACAGGCTCTCAGGGATGCTGAATTCTTCACCAAGTACAGCGAGAGGCAGTCCTTGCCCTCAATAGTCACTGTGCTGAGGATGGGAACTGGGAGAGAGAACTGGGCCAGTAAACACTTGGTCCCAGATCAAACCCAGCCAAGTACATAGGAAAAGCTGGTACTGTGATTTGATATGTGGTGCAGATGCCGCATGGAAGAGACAAGGAGGCTTCATTTCTGGAGGAGAGTGTCTCTCAAAACAAGCGTTGACCTTGCTGGAGCTTTGGGACACTGGGCCATGCTTTCTAGGCATGCATGCTAAGCCTCCCAGTCACTGCTGTTCCAAGCACTTCAGGCACTCACCCTTTTCTTTAAAGGGTTACCTCCCATGGTCAAAACACATCCTAAGATTGCAAAAGTAAAACAAGAGATGCAACAGCCAGATGACACTTAAATAGCATCTTGTAGGGTCTTTTCACCCGTGTGTATATTCTGTGTCTCTATGGATCAATGCGAGCATTTGAAGCCTTCAGATTTTTTTACCCCACTCAAGCCTTAGAAGTGAGCGACGGAGGGAAGCCTGCTGCATGGAGCAGCCCCTGAGGAGGACTCTGACACCTTCTGTGCCTGTGAATTAACAATGTTTTGGGAGTCAGCAATAGAGTATTGGCCTGAGGATTCCTCGCTGCTATTCCTGGCTGTGGGAGCAGAAATCGGCCTTGTGGATAGCTAGCACAGATAATTAGAACAGCATTTAGTTTGGCTTGTCCTTGGAGGCAGGAGCTCTAGATGTAAAATCCTCCACTACTGGAGGCAGTGGTAGAGTGATGAAATCCTGTACGTGCTGGGGTCACTAGAGGGGGACACAGGGTCAGTCCGGGGTAGTTTGGGTTATTCAGCCCTTTGTGTTTCCACGTATCCTGGGAAGATAGTACAGCTCCAGAGCTGAGGTTGTATTTGTCCTTTTGGAGGTCCGATTAAACATCTGTAATGGGCAAGAGTTTCCTCTCGAGTACGTGCCCTCAGTTAATTACGAGAGCTGTAAATAGCATAGGCGCATTGGTAGCAATCGGAGAACTAGCTGGGACGATAACTGTGGTGCGCTATTTTACGCACCAAGTGTTACAAGCCAAGTTCTTGTTTTCCAAAATTTCAGGGCTTGCACTCCTTCAGGATGAGCTAGGGATGAGTTGCCAGCCAGGCTTTTCTGATTTAACATTTGTACTGTAGCCATCTGATCAAGCTTACCTTTGAACGAAGAGGGCACCTCCAGTGGAGGAAGGCATGGGACATCCCAACGGATTCAGGAGCATAACAAGTGTCGTGATTTGGTCACGTTTTGCACTGAGTTGCTGTAGACACAGGCTGGAGTTCTGCCGAATGGCTCTCAGACGTGGTGGGGTGGAAATGGGTGCAGGTGTCCTGCGGGCAGCGATGGGATCTGTGCAGAGCTGGGTCAGAGAATGCTGTTCCTAGGTCTCAACTCCTACTGCCAGGGAAGCCTTACCAGTGTCGTCGGGGATTAGGGAATGGCAGGGAAGGAGAGCTGGTTTCCAGTTTTCATTTTATTCTTAAAAGGTGTCCCAGTGCTCAGAGGTGCCATGTTTTGTGCAGGAAGAGCTCTGTGTTGATGCATCTGATGCACCATGGAGACATTCAGTGCTGCAAAGCAGTGACATGCCATTTCTAATATCGCCTAATAAACCGCTGCATTGTCTTCTCCCTCTCCCCCTTTAAAAAATGGCATCAGAATTGCATGTTAAGCAGAGAGTGAGCTCCCCTTAAAGCAGCCTGTAGCCATCAGTAATATTTATTTTCTCTATTTGTTTTAAGCCTGTGAAGACTGTGGTTTCCTCCATACTGTCCTGATGGAGCCCTGACCAGCAAGCGTGCAATGCCCCTAGCCCTAATGTGCCATTAATGATAGGTTAATGTACAGTATAATGTTTTTTGGACTATGGGTTCATTACACTTCTGAGTGCAAGGTCCTTCTGCAGAGCGCCCAAGGTCCCATTGCATTATATCATGCAATAAAAATACCCTTTTCATATCACACGCTAATAAACTGTATTTGAAATGCTGTCTAAGGGCACTGCCATCGTCTTGATAGTCTCTGTGTCTGCAACAGTTGGGATCTTTTTATTATGGTTTTTGTTATGCTGAATTCAAATTTTTAAATGAAATGCATAATTTGTCTGTGCTTCTTTGTAATAAATAGAGCACAGTCCTTTAACTGCACAATCTGGGAGGATTTCAGTAAAAGAGAACGTTAAAAAGACGGCACTGTTGCAACCAACAACAACGCTGCTTATTTCCTAACGTACCTTGTGTAAGCATAAAGTCTTCTATTGGCATTTCTAATTTGCTAGGTGTTGTGGTTACGTTTGGGTGTCATGTAGTCATTAACATAAGACCTTGGTCCCTCTAATGGTGTCCCTCCTTCCCCCTCTATATTCATAGGGTTTACGTTAACGTCTGTCTTTGCAGCTCGCTCCTGGCTGCAGGGAGGATGAGCTTTCAGGGTGTCGGCAGGCAGCCCCCAAGTGTTTGTGGCAGCGGCCGTAGCCTGCGTTGGCTCTGCCGGTTCTCCTGCCCATGGCATCGGAGCAGCAGTAGTGCTCCACCAGACCTTGTGAGATGAACGGCACATGGTGCCTTGATGGCGCAGCGGCACTGGCCTTGGCCGTGCAGGATTGAAAGTCAGGGCTCGGCTCTTCTTGCTGTGGAGGAGAAAAGGGCAAGAGAGGGCAGTGCCCCGGGAGCTCACTGCTGCTTTTGCAGCCACCAAAGCAGTAGGAGGTGCCGAGGTGGTGCCATCGGGGCACCTGGCTGCGATCCTGGCAGTAAGCACAGCCCCTCCAGCCTGACTGCGGCATGGGCAGGAAGACCATGGCACTGCTCATCTCCCTGTGCAATCTGCTGCTCAGGCTGCAGCCACCCCTTAGACGCGGGATGATGTTCCCAGGTTCCTCCCCTTAACCTTCATGTCCTCCTGCAGTGTTGTGGCTCTCCATGCTGGTCTGCAGGCTCAGGTGCCCCTGGGCACTTCCTACCAGGGCAATGCGGTGAGCCAGCACTGACCCTGGCACGTTCTCCAGGAGAGCTGGGAGCAGGTCGTGCTGCCCTCCCCAATTAACCTCTCACTTCCCCAGTGAAAAAAATATAAGGAGATGATGGTGTGGGTTAGATCTGGATGCACTATCAAAAAAAGCGCAGTATCATTGAGCACCATTTGGGATTAAGGTTCCTGTCCGTGTCCTCCCTGTCCCCCTCATATCCTCTGCCCCAGGAAACACCACCTGGTAATTGTTGCAGATTTACAAGGAAATTGGTGACTGACCGGTATTTCATGTTGGGAATGTATTTTGTCGCTATCCTGGCTAAGGTCAGTAGCTGCCTATTTCATGGACCCTTTAAACCCATCCCACAATAAACAGTCACTTGTTTTGTGCCTGGAAAGTCCTCTGAAATCACAGAAGCATTGCTGAAGGGATGTTATTTATTGTCTGCCTGTCCTTTGGCAGTGTTTAGGAGCCTCAGTGTTGGTCTAAAACTCCTTGGTGCTATCTAAACACAAGCGTTTTATAGTCAGTGGTAGAGGAACCTATTTATGGGATAGAGTCATGTAACGCTTTGATCTTCCCTGGACTTTTGTATGAAAGGCAATGTAAACTGTTACGTATGCATTAGACTAAATAGCTGAAAGGATTCAGGTAGCCCAGATTTGGGGCTGTGGGTGATGCACAGGCCTTGTATTAGGGCTGTGGCCCAGGGGGACTTTCATCTCCCCTGGACAGTTCACCCTCGCTCCTACCAGCAATGCCGGCGAGCAGATCCGCAGCAGAGCTGCATGTGGGCACTTGGTGCTGGAAAAGGCCCATGTCTCTGCAGTCCTGCCAAGGATGCGATGTAAAGTCTGTTGCAATAAGCTCTGGGTGGGTTAATATCAGAAACGAAGATTCCTCAGGCTGGAGGAGAAGGCCATGAAAGCAAATTGCTGAATTTTAAGGGTAGGTAAAATTACGGAACTTTTACCCTTGAATAATGGCAATTTAATTGACTGGGCTAAATGATTGATGGTTTGTGAGCAATGAGTTTGAATGACCAGGGCTGTGTGTTCAGGGGGGCACTGCCCTTTTAATTTCATGTCAGATATTTAAATCATTTACATCACCCTCTGCGAGGCGCTCCCCTTTGAAAGAGTTAACCTGTCTGGTGGGACACTGTGACTTGAGAAACATACCCTTTATCAAGAGAACAAGATGAGACAAGTTCATTTAAAAAGCCTGGTTTGTCATTGTTTATCTAATTTTCGGAGTTGACACACAAAATTAGGCTGGCTGACACTCACTCTGGGGCTATCCCTGGCCCTGTCCTGCCTGACCTTTTCGGCTCCAAGCTGCCGTGCGCTCGCCGGTGGCCGCTTCCCCTTGGCTGCAGAAGCCACTGTGTGTCCTACCAAGCCAGACCCCTGGCCAGGCTGAGGCAGGCATGGGGAGCGCTTTGGTGGTGGCTTTTCAACGTATTTTATGCTGCTTGGGTCTGCTGGACGTACTGATTCCCAGGGATTTTTAAGGCTCAGTATTTCAGAATTGGCAAGGAGGTAGTTACTGCTTTGTAATGAACGTGCGTAGAAGTCTGAGCAAACATTAAATGCCTGGGGATGGGATCAGCTCTGTCATGGGGACGTCCCGTGATACCTTTGGGCTCCTCTCATCACCATCTCTTTCCTTGGTGTCATGCTTCCCTCTGTGATTACGCCCGTCAGTGTCGTGGTGAGCTCTTGCACGTTAGTGAGCCTCGAATGTTGGCTGAACCATCGCTGGTAGGGCATGCGCAGAGTCTCCATTACAGTGATTTTTACTAAGGAAGGTTTAATACCCATCTCTTATTTGCCAATTCACAATGGACGTAGGTGCCAGTGTAAAAGAGCTGTGCTCTCTGCTGACGTTAGCGTGCTGTCGGAGCGGGAGAGCTGGGTACAGCTCACACCCCGACTCTGCTGCTGCCCAGGGGGATGTGAGTGCAGGACTGATCTGTGCTGGAAGCCAGCTAACTTCCCCACCTCAAAAAAAAGGATGGATGGATGCTGCAAAAAAGGCATGCACGCCACACCAAGCGGAGAGTGTCATCGCACTGGGGCGGTGAGAAACCAGCTGCTGCAAGAGAAAACGCATTTCAAGCTTCCACGCGTTTAACTTTATTCAGTGTTACCTTGCAAAGCAAAATAAATCTACATGGCAATATTTAAGTACAGCAGGTTGCTTGTGTTTGCTTTAGAACGTGTTGCTCACTGTTTAAGTCAGGGCTGGGACTTTTATTTGTGGCTGAGACACTCAGTGAGCAGAATTTATTAATAGTGTCCAAGCTGTTGTGACTTTCATTTTTTTTCTTTCTTGAAGTGACAGTTTATCCCAGCCCCATCCTGCAGCCTGGCCATGCACTAGACCTGGAGGGTGCAGCTGCGTTTCTCCTTTAGCAGTTTTGATTTTTACCTGCGTTTTTTTCCCTTGTTCCTTCCTTCCTTCCCTGTCTAATGTCCCTGCCCCTTCTCTCCACTCTCCCTTCCAAAGATATCTCCAGTTGAAGGCACTGCTTTCTGAGAAGGGCATGTTTTGGACTGCAGGAGTTAACGATTGCAGTACTCTGGATGCTTGCAAAGGCGGGAATAGGGGACTAGATGCTGAATAGTGGCAAAATGCGGAGAACCCGTCAGGGTGACTTTGTGAAGAAGTTGCTAAGAGCAGAGGAGACTGCTGCTGGTGCAAACATGGTGGTGGGAGAATCTGGAGGAAATCTTAAATGTTTTCCCGGAGACATTTTTGGATGCTAAGCCAACTGCAAGTCCCTCTCTCATAGATTGCACTGCATTTTCACTTCAAATGTTGCTGTAAGCAGGCCGCGGGCAAGTTTGATGGACTCGTGCATTGTCCGCAATTCTGTATTGCTCTTTGATGTATGTTTTTATTGCAGTTGCAGGCGTGACTGCAGCAGGCAAGATGCTGCTGAGCGAAGTGTGGTCTAGCGAGGTCAGGTATTAGAAGAAGCAAAATGGTTTTGGCGTAGACTTCAGCGCAGGCCATCCATGGACATTGTACCTCCTTGTGCCGCTTGTGACCTCCTTGCTCTCGGTGCCTGACCTGAACGTACCGTGGGCTGTCCACCAAGATTTGCAAAGACAGGTCCCACTGACGCTGTAGCCTTAGCTTTGCTGCAAGTCTCTGTTTTCCCATACCCTATTAAAAAAGAAACAAACAAACAAACAAAAAAAAAAACAAGTAAAAAAACCCAAAACAAAAAAACCAACCACCAGATTCGGAAAAACAGCTTCTGGTAAAAACATCCCTTCAGCCTGAGAAAAATCCTCCCTGGAGCAATCTAGTCTAAAACCAAGGAAAATCTAAGCAGCAGTTTCAAGTTAAACTTATTCCTAGGGAGAAAAGTGAGTGTGTAAAACCCCAGGCTTCAAGGGAACAACCTCACAAAACAAAGCGAACAGGGTGAACAGCATGGCTAGCTGACGTTTTCAACCTCGCATAGCCTGCAGTTTCCCTTTGCATGTTGTGAGTAGCTTAAATGCAAGGATATACTGGGTGTGAGATGTCTTCCTCTGCAGGGAAGCTCTCCATCGTAAAGGAGATTCATGGGAGAAGCGGACTGGCTTTAATAGCTGTTTTTTAATTGCCCCAATGCATCTGCTCTTCTTTGTCTGTGGGCTCTTGATTGTTTTTCCCTAGTTCTCACTAGTGTCCTTGACTGTTGTTTTGTTTAAGAGACAAAACAGCTACTTCTAGGCTATCTTGCTTATAGTAAGCATTTACCTTGCAGTTGGACTAGATGATCATTGTAGGTCCCTTCCAGCTGACAAAATATTCGAAACCTTACTCTTGCACCTTTTGCACCCAGAAATACCAAAGTGCTGGGCAAAATAGGCTTGCACTGATTCTCACAGCACTCTTGTGAGAGAGCAGAATCATTTATTCCCTTTTTAACCACGAGGATGAGGGAGAATAAGCAGCTTTGTGAAGGTCACGCTGGAAAGTATGTGGCAGCTTGAGAATAAATTCCAGGACTCCTGCCTCTGGGTTCCCGATTGTGCCCTCCCCTGAACTGTTTTCATAGGTAGGAATCATGTAAAAACAGGAATATTTCAGATTGAATTTGTTTAGTAAAACAGCGAAACCCAAATGTACATGGGATATCTGGAGTAGGAGGTTAAAAAAAAGAGGGTGCAGTCTTTCTTTAGTGTTGTTCCTGATGGTAGACATTCAAGACCAAAGCTAAAGATTTCTAATAGCCAGGTGTTGGAAGGAAAATTGTCCATATGCTCAGTGCCGCAAGCATCTGTGTACTTAAATGCATGATTTTAAGATCATCCATCTTCTCTTCGTAGCACTGAATTGTCCGCTGCCATCCTCAAAGCTCTCGCGTGGACTCTGGTACCTCTGGATCTGTTCTTCTTCCTTGGTGGACCATTTTCCAAGCAACAACTGACTGTGAGCCCACACGCGTCTGCCTGGATGGGAAATTCACAGCTCTCTGACAAATTTAAAGTTCCTGTCTACAGCTAAGAATGGCTGAAAAGAAGCAATTTGCTTCAAAAAATTGAATATTGGGGGAAAACATCTATTTCTGTAGCAGTTACAAAGAGCAAACTCGGAAAGGTCGATTGCAATGGCAGGTAGCAGCTGCCCACAATCTAAAGGCCTGGAGATAAAATTAAGGGCTTGCGGCTCGAGCCTGGTGGGAAGCACTGACAAATCTGAGAAGGGGAAAGCAAGTTCTCTGAACTGACTTTGCTTTGGAAACCTGTAATCACACGAGAGCTGCGCTGCAGCCTCCAGTTTGCAGGAGTCGGGCGATCTTGTATCCGCAGACTTGGCGTCTTGGTGGTTGTGTGCTGTGGGAATGCACGTCCACGCGTACGTGGGCTTTCACACAAAAGGAGTTTTACATAGAAAAACTCACGAGCTTTCTTCAGACTGCAACCATGCCGTTTCTGTTGTAGCTTCACCCTAGTCACGGTGGTGTCTTTTAGATTCCGTAGACTTTCAGCATGGGGTTTTTTTTCCTCCTACTTCAAATTTGAGTTATAGACTGAGCGGGCTGAAGCTTTCCTTGGGGGGGAAAAAGCAGGGTAGCCATCGGGTTGGAGCCTGCAGTGCGAATGTAAGGCGTTCCCAAAGGCTGTCCGTTGCATGCACCGGATAAATAAAGAAATCCAAGAAGGAGTGGAGGCCACCAGCATGACCAGGTCAGGCTGATACTGGAGAGGAAACCCACGAGTGCAGCTTCTCCCTGTCCAGGCTGAAACACCGACTGTTGCTGCGATAGACGTTGCAGGGCAATGAATGAACGCTGGAGAGGAAACACAGGTTGGGTATGCCCGCTCCTAGTGCATCTTGCACACCCAGTCCCCAGCACCCTGCTCTGCCTACGGTGTGCTTCTTGCACTAGCAGATCCTAACAGACCTTTTGACATCACGGGGTTTGCTCTCGCAGTTATGCCAGCAGCTGCTGAAATTATTCATATACTCACCGATGATCAGCAGTGAGGTTTGTTGGGAGGCGGCTGGGGTACGGTTGTTTGAATTAAACTATTTTCCCTCCACCAGCGTCTGGCCGTGCTTGTAGCGTGGTTCACAGCATAAACCTGTGCCGTCTCTTACACTCTGATGAATGGATGGGGAAAAGTTTCATTTAAGGAGTTCCAAAGGAAGACCTGTTTCAGAGCTGAGAGATTAAGAGAGATAAATATCCTGACTGGTGCAGTTGTCTCCTACCACCTCCCAGCTCTTTATTAGCTTACAGGCAAACTTGCTTCTCCTTTTCCCCCACTTTCTGAGTCTCTCCCTCACCTTTTTTTAATCATATCCTTTCCTCTTAATACACCTCTTGTCTCAAGTCTGTGGGCTCTACCACCTCAACTCTCACTAGTTTAATCGTGGGAATTAGTCCTTTGAGATGAATGGAAATGAGAACTGGCTCCCAACAACTACTGCTGAGTTCACCTTTATGTGTTTATTAGCTCTGTCTTGCCTCTTACTATGGTGTTCCTCCATCTTCATGGTGAAGGAGCCACATTTGCAGTTTTCCCCACGAGGAGACCACAGCAGAGATTGCAATGTGAGAGGAAATAAAGACCAAGTAATGTGCTAGCTCTGTGGGCTACAGGGACCTGGAGCTGCCTGTTTGGGGACCCTCGTGGCATGGAGATTGCTATGCGTTGGTTTTCTTCTCTGAGCTTAAAACACAAGATGGCAGAGCTCATCGGCACCTCCGCTAATCCAGACAGCAGAGCGGCAGCGTCTTTCCTGCCGCTGGACTGGGACCTTTTTCAAGCTGAGATGTTGGGTGCCAGGAGGTTGCTGAGATGGAGGATGCTCCGTGTGTGCAGGCTTGGGTCACGATGCCTCTTACATTGCCCCTTCCTTGCATTGCCTTTGCCAGCAGCCTGTGGAGGTGCAGCCAGCATCCCACAGATGCGTGCACAGAGGGGAAAGCTGCCATTCTGCCGAATCCTGGGGTTGTGGCTGGCTGGAGCCCATGCTGCAAAGAAACTCGGGCCCAGGGCTGTTAGGCAGCTCTCAGGGCACCTAAAGCCAGTGTGGCGAAATAAAACACTTGAGACGTAATTCTTCATGGCACAGTCTATGTGTCATGTTCTTCTGGTGGTGGACCTCTTGCCCAACTAAGTCGCTCCACTAGAGTATTCCTTCCATCCTTCCTCTATGAGGTTAACTGGAAAAGCAACTGAGCTGGTCCCAGTAAGATCTGAAGAAGGGCTCTCCACATCTCAGACTTCTCCCTCAAAAGTTTTAGCTAAGATTCCAGCCATCCCAAAGCGCTGAAGCAACAGCATCTCATGCTTCCTCCATAATTCTCGTAGATAATGGCATATTTTATTCCTGTGGCTCCTGCGTTTGCTGGCCCTGGCCCTGCAGAGTGTTTTATTGCTTCAAGCTGATGCTGCAAGGATTTATTGTGCTCTATTTAGCCCGGTGCTGCTTCATCGTTCCGCTCAGTGCCATCCTAACCCAGCCGACCACCAGGCTTCCCGGGCCCCACGTCAGACCCGCGTTCGCTCTCCGTGTGCCAATTGCCGTCGTTCACCGCTACGGCTGGCGTTGGGCTGCGCGCGCCGGTAATTCCCACATGTACGTCACCCTCCCCAAAGGCACCCCGGCAGATCTACTCTGATTACTTTCAGGCGCTGTTTGCAGGAGCTATGAAGTTTAGTGTTGCAAAAACTGAGCTGCTTTTGAGTGATTTGGAGTAGAGGTTTTCATCATCTGTGATGGTTTCTCCTGGCGATTGCTTTCTTTCAGTCATTTATGTAATTGCGGTACTCGGTTTCCTGTGGATTTTTATACTTCATTTGAGATTCATCTGAAGATGGCATGTTCCCATCTCTAGGAATGTGGCCAGATTGAGACATGAGCTGCCTAAGCTGGCTGCTGAAATTGCAGGCCATATTTTTGTTTCATCCTGAGATGCTGTTCTGATTTTCCAAGGTGTCTAAGACACAGTCTTCCAGTGCCTGCAGTAGCCGTATAATTCATGGCCGAGAATATTTTATAGTTATCCCTCTTTCCGTCATACTTAATTCCCACAGTAGCTTCTCACGAAGACCTGTTCCAGTTATATTTACGTGATATTTTCATTTCCATATCAACTGAGCACTCCAAATGACATGTACCAGGACGTATGTGCACGAACAAATGCCCCTGCGTGTGGACGCTGTGAGTGCTGCAGAGCCTGGAGCCTGGTCCTGCTGCATCTGCAGGCACAGAGCTCAATGACCAAGTAACAAGAGGAATTTAACACTTGCAGGGATATTGTATTTTTCCTAGGTAATTTGTAGGACCATCCATTTAAGGGATGCCTGTACACAGGGTAAGGCATAAGGTTTCCACTAATAAAAGTCAAGGACACCCCTATAAGCGAACGTGGCGTTCATACAGCTGCGTGTTTTCACGTGCCAAGCGGCACGGTTCGGTCTTGCCCCAGGAATGAAGTAGTTCAGGTTGTGAACACAGTCTGCCCTTACAATTTCCTTTCGACAAAAGAGACTATTAGGTTAATACATGTGGAAGAGGTGCACGAGGGGGCTTTTCAAAGAGAGAAACTTTAAAATTAACAGATCACAGACCTTTACAAGCAGACCAGTAGATTAGTGGGTTTGTCAGAATGTCTTTTTACCAAAACATCATTTAGAAGTTGAGCAGCCTGGAAAGGAGCTGGTTCAACACACAATGAGCTAATCAAACATTAAAAAAAAAAAAAAAATCAGTATTTTCAATGAGTGCTAAGGCCTCAGTAAAGAGTCTGCGTTCCCCCAGCCCTCCCTTCTCTGTATGCACCATGTATGTGGATAATACGGATCCAAGAGGAAGTTCACTGGTTTGAATCACTGTTTATTGCATTTTTATGACTGTAACCACAGGACGTTCCAATGTATTTTTTCAAAAACAAAATTGTAAAACAAACCAAACCTTTTGGGGTTTTCAGGGGAAGGGTTGTGGTTGTCTTGCCTAACTCTGCCTATCCTGCTTTCCAGGGCCACCCCTTCATCGTGCAGTACAACGACGGGAATGCAGAAGTCGTGTCCATGTGGGTGTGCAGGATGCTTGAGGAACGGCGATCGACCCAAGGACCACAGTGAGCCGGACTGGCTCACAGCGATGCGCAAGGCAACAGCTCATCCTGGACTAGCAGCACCAGCCCCGCGCTTTGGACTCTCAGTCTCTCTGGATCATATTTTACTAAAAATATTTTCTAGACGCATCAACACAATCTTTCAGGGTATTTGTTGCTGCCTTTCCCTCACCACCACATTAAGGAATTTTCTTCCCACATTTCCTTTGTTGCTGAGCAATTTAATGTCCTCAGATTATCTTCAGTTAAACTGGACACAGCCTTAAAGCAAGTATTTTATATCTATATTTTTTGTTATTGAATGTATTGTATATTTCCTGGCTCCAGAGTATTTTTTAACTGTTAGTCTTTTGCTATTGTACGAATGACACGCTGAGTGTTCAGAGGATTTCGTAAGGAGTTGTTGGCTCTTTGAGTGCGGACATCCACAAAATGCTGGTTTTAAATGTAAAACAAAAGCAAACAAACAAAAAAGAAGTATCTGGACTTGCCCGTCCTACGAGGAGGCGAGGCATTGCCCTTACAGAGTAAAAGCACAGCAGGTAGATCAGCATCACACTACGAAATGACCGGCGGTGCCTCTCTCTGCGCCCGGGCTCGGGTTCGCTGGGGGGGCCAAGCAGGAAAGACAACGCACCACGCCGGTGTGGGCAAAGAGCATCCACGCTCAGGCACTGCAGGCTGATCCGGAAACGCAGAAAGGTTTTGCTGAGGTGGAAAGAGGTGAGGTGAAAGAGGATAGCGCTCTCCTAAACGGGGAGCAGGGGTGCTGCTGGGTGAGCACCAGCCAGAGCTGGCAGCCCCAGCGCCGTGCACGGCCCAGATGGGCTGTTGGCCTCCGGCTGCGAAGGGAGGGCAGCCCCGGGCACGGGGAGTTTGCAAACAGCAGCGGCGCAGAGGGTGTGAGGTTCTGCCCGTGCCGCACGAGGAAGCTGAGGGCCACGGCACGGATGTGTGCGGCATCCCACGAGCTTGTGGTGGGAAGAGAGCCTGCGCGGAGGGGCCCAAGGTGTGCTGTGCCGCTTGCCCTCGTGGCCAGAGAACAGGCTGCAGGGTTTTACTTCTTATCACAGCAGTTTGTGGCTTGCTTGGAAGCGTCCTGCCTTTCTCAGCTCTACCTCGATCGCTTATTTTCTTAACGTCGGAGACGCTGCACGATGGGTGCAGCTGGGTCAGGCAAAGGCTCCCAGGTTTGCTGTTACTGTACAGGAAAGAAGAACAATTGCAATGTCTCTGCTGTGCGTTTCTTACTCCTGCAGTTTCTGTGTACGTTTCCACAACTGACTGGCACACGTTTAATCAGTCCTTGTGTTAAGACGCTTATTAAGACAAACCCGCAGAAGAGAGGAGGACTGTGAAAGGCAGAATTGCTGTGTGTGACGTGGGTGGGGGAGGAGGCTGGGGCTTTTTGCTTGTCTTTGCATTAGAAATAAACTTTTGCTAAAAAAAACCTCAGGTAGTTTATTATATAGCAGCAGCTTAAAAAAAAGCCCAATTCGGTGAAAAATTCCTCCTGAACCACTGCAAATCCGAAATGTTACTTTGGAAGCAGCCTGGAAAAGACTTTGCTTCCTTCCTTGGAGGGATCGTTTGTCTTCTTTTGAAGTATAGAGGTTGCAGGCATGAACTTATAGACTAAAGTTTGTCTTAATTGCTCTGATGTCACAACCTCCCTGGCAGATAACAGTACAATGAATGAATCAGCGGCCCCCATACCTTCAGGTCCTTTTTCTAAAGTGAGACAAATTCCTTCCCTGTGAGCCAACCAGACTATAGGCAGCTCTTCCATTTATTTATCTCTAACAGTTTGCATTAGCTTTCTCTGGATAAAAAGTCTCTCCCTCAGATTTAGTTAAAAAGTCAGTAAAACCAAGGCTTTTCCTCTCGCTTTCCCTGGCAGGGAGGTCGGGAGGGGAAGACTTCGCCCTGAAAATCTGTGCGGGATGCCAGCTGATGGAAACGTGAAAAATCTCCTGGCTAACGGGCTGACAGTGTTATAATTCACTGGCATGCGTATTAACCTTGCTGTCTTCATCAGTACACTTAATCAATCCAGCAATCATGGGGGAGGTTTGGGGCTTCTCTCATCTTTCCTTCCCCAAGTCCTTGAATTCGGTGCGGCCGGGGGACGGGAGGAGGACGAGCGGCTGGGGGTCTGCTCGGTGGCACCGCTTCTGCCCCGCTCTGCTCCCAGCGCCGGGTTAACGCCGTTTTGGGAGGGATTAGGGCCGTATGGGAGAGCGGAGCGGGCGGCTTTGGGAAAACCCGGCTCCTCTTCAGCACGACCAGCCTTGCTGCCACCCCGAGCGTCGAGCGGCAGCGAGGTCGGGCCTCCCCGAACCGCCGCCTCCTGCCTTGGAGATGGTGTCTCCGGATGGTGGATCCCCATGGGAGGTCTGGACCCCACAGCCCAGTCTGTGTTGCTGCATGGGAGCTACTGGGGTCCCCCCGACAACAGCGCCTTGCTCTCCCCTTCCAACCCGCATCCTGGCCCTGCTTTGCACGCGCGCGTGTGCAAACCCCTGGTGCCCGCAGAGCCCAGTTCAAGCAATTCAGCCCGATTCTCACCACCGCCCATCAGCACCAAGGGGCACAAGTAAGGGGAAGGCTGGAAGGCACTAAAATTGGGCCAGGGTCTGGGCAGATTGAGCTCTGCTGGGTGCCCCCACCCACGTCAAGCAGCTCCCCAGCAGGTCTGCACCCAGCCCGGGCTCCTCTCCCTGCAGCAATGCGTGCCGACCCCGTGTCCGTGCCGTGCGGGGCAGCGGGAGCCAGGGTGAGCCTGGTGTGGGGCACCCCGATGCGGTGCAGGACCCCCCCCAAACCCAGCTGAAGGGGTCCCCTGGGGTGCAGCACGACGAAGCAGCTTCTGCTGTGCTGCATTTGGGCTTAGGAAATCCTGCCTCGGCGCGGGGGCTGCGTGCACGCAGAGGTGACTTTGAGATTGCCAAGACACGTGAAATGCGCCGCTGCGAGCCCAGCCCCGGGCTCTGCCGCCAGCCTTGCGTGTAACGTCATCCCAGCCCCGAAACCCGCTCCGGGGATGGGAAACGAGATTTTCCCGGCTGCCAGGCAGGGCTCGAAGCGCTGGGTGCTGCGAAGGGGCTCAGCGGTGCTGCTCTCCCCGCAGGCAGGAGCTGCGCTGGAGCCGGGGCTGCCCTGGGACGTTGTCCCTCTCTCCTCCTTCCTGCTGCAACTTTTTGGAGTCTGAATCAGGGCATTTCTTGCCTGAAAAGCTTGCAGAAAATGCAGCAATATTATACCCTACAGCTGAGTCCTGCTCAGAAGATGGCATCGGGGGGTGCGTAACAAACACATCAATTCAGCAGTGGATGCCATAGATGCGCTGAGTGACCCCCCCCATGTCCCCCAGTCCCACTCCTCATCCCACCAGCTCGTTCAGGGACTCCACCAGCAGCCCCACGCCAGTCCCACCGCTCTCCTCTCCCTGTAACCTTGCTGCTGGTGGTACCGATAGACCCAGTCTCCTATGGGAGTGTGTATGCGGGAGCTCACAGGCTCTGGAAGAAACTGGGTATGTCCCATCTGTGCCAAAACTTCGATGTTTTCCGCTTTTCCCTGCCTGTGATCCTTGCCAGGCGAAGCTCATCCTGTGAGATGAGCCCAGGGTAGTTTGCCCTTAAACACACCACAGAATTAGAAAATATTTTGCTTCTTGTATCCCGTATCCCAAATACATCCTTGCTGTCAGCTTTCAAAGGCAAAGTGTCAGTCTTTGTTTTCCAAATAACAGCCTGAAAAGCTCTGTGTGTGTGTGTGTGTGGTGTGTGTGTGTGTGTGTCTCTCTCTCTGTATGCACACATACATCTGGCAAAGAAACCAGAAAAGGGGAATTGCAGCGGGCTGCGGCTTCGGGGACTGCGAGTGGTCCCCGACCCGTCCCTCTCCCTGGGCTTAACGTCTGTCGAGCAGGGACGGCAGCGGCCAGCGATGCACTGACATTAATAACTGAGCAATCACTAGAAACAGCTCTAGGAGCTTCATTTGATCCCTTTGATATCCGAGAGCATAAGCAAACCGGAGGATTGAATCTGGGAGTGGCGTACGTGTTTTCCTGCCTCGCGGAGCTCTGTGGTCCTGCAGGGAAAGTTTATCTGGAAGCATCAATGGAAAAGGGATGGACTGCAGGGATCCTCCGCCTCTACGATGCAGGGAGCGTGTGGGCAAGGTCTGAAGCAAAACCTGGGAATTTGGGTCTTAGCTGGAAAAAAAAATTCCCTAGTCCTGCAGGGAGCAAAATGCGCTGATGGAGAGCAAAGGAGCCCACGGCAGAAACTGCTGTCTGGTGACAGAGGGACTTTCGGTGTGGGCGGGGAGGGGGCGATGCCACCGGGGCAGACACACGGCTCACTCGGCTTTCTGGCTCCGACTGTGCTCCCTCTGCCCAGCGCTGCCTGCGGGCAGGACAGCCCAGGGGGGCCTTCGGCATCCAGCCCCACGGGAGCTGCACCTGGGAACCCCCAGGGAGCCCGCAGCCTCGGCTGGTGAGGAAGAGGAGGGAGGAAGCAGGTTAGGGGGCTGCAAGAGCCGACATACCCCAAGCCAGGGCTCCGCTCTGGGGGGGCTCGCCAGCGCAGAGAGGAGGTGTCGGTGGCTGCTCCGCTGCTCCCTGCAGCGCAGGGGTCCAGGGCACACAGAAAATCCCTCGGCCTCTTTGGGCAGTGAACTGAAGCAGCAAATCCTTCGCCTCCGCAGGGGTTTGAAGCAGGCAGCCCCCGCGCTGCGCCCTGCAAAGGACTCTGAGGCTGCTCAGCCTCTTGGGGACAAAGCATCTTTGTGCAGAGGCTCTTCCTCCCACTCCCGTTAGGATGTGCAACCGGCAGAGATAAACACGTAAGAGACCCGACAACACCCCCAGGAGCCCCGTCCTCGCTCAGCTGCCAGGAGCCGGCCGACGCAGGCCTCGGCGCGCTGACGGGGCTGAGTTAAACGCATCACAGGTGACCCCAGCTCTTTGAGAGCTGCAGAAGAACCAGCTCTGGCCTCTCAGCTTCTCCGGAGGGTGCTCAGGAGACCCTCTGCAGCCACGTGAGGTTGTTTGTGGGTGACTCCAGCCCCACACAGCCCGGTCCCTGCCCCACTGCTGTCCTGAGGCTGCCCGCTGCCCTGCGGCGAACTGGCCGGGAACCAGCCTGAGCCCCAGATGCTACAGCTCGGTGGGCATGATGTCCCTGCGGTGGGAGCCAGGCCCTGGGGGGCAAAGGGGCTCTCCAGCGGGAAGGGGGAGCAGGGCCCATTGCACGACAGGGAGGTCCCGAGCAATAGTAGGTATTTTAGGACAACCCGTCTTCAGCCTTCCCTGGGGGCCCCCTCAGGCTGGGGGACTCACAGGCAGCATGGGGCACAAATCTGGAGGGATGTGGGGACTGTCCCCTGAACTTGCTGGCCTCATCCTGCTCCCCCAGCTGGCCAGTACTGCACTGCCAGGCTGCCCGGCCTGGTCTGTGAAAGCCTAATAGGGAAAAAAAAAACCCTAAAAAATTTCTAACTATATTCAAGTATTTTGGGCACATGGAATAAAAAGAAGGTTGTGCTTTAAGAAAAGCAAAGCTCAGAGGTTTGAGCCTTTCCCTGCGGGAAGCTGCAGCGGGAGCGCTGCGGTGCGGCTGCCGAGGAGCTGCGCTGACCCGGGGCTGCTTTACCTTCAGTAAAGGGTATGGCCATAAACTACAAGTGTGCACTAAGGACAGGATTTATAGATTGAGCCTTACCGGCTACTGGAGCGGCTGCTGCTTCGCCGGTACCCCACTGCGGCTGCTCTCGCTGCCGAGTCCTGCAGTGAAAGTTCAAGGTTTATAAGTAGCCGGTCAGCCCGGGAGATGTTTAATGGCAAATGGATGTCTGGGGCTTTTACAGGCAGGAGGAGGAAAACTTCTCTGCAGCAGAGACAGAGCTGCCGGCCGTGCCCCCCACGCAGGTGAGTGCAGCTCTGTCCTGGAGGGCCGCGGTGCCCGGCTGTCCCCGGCACGGCACGGCCTGGCAGGGTGAAGGCAGAGTTAATTGCTGCCCTCGGCTCATCCCGCTCCATCTCCGGGAAGGCGCTGGTTTAACCTAATCAATAAAGTCGTGTCTATCGATCGTGTACATTGCGTTCCTCTGCAGCCCTGCCACCCTGCAGCCGCTCCGGCCGAGGGAAATTAGGCAGATTTAGAGCCGGCGGGGATGGCGTGGGGAGAGCTTGGGTGGCCAGAAAGGTGAGGGGCAGCACTGCTATGGGGGGGCTAGGGGTTGGGGGACAGGGGACAGGGTGACAGCAGCTGGGGGGCTGGACAGTGGGGAACCGGAGGCACATCAAGGGGTGCACGTTGGGGAGGGCCAGGGCGCTTGTTGGGGGACCGAGGGTGCACTGGGGGGCACAGTGGGATTGGTGGCGTGCATAGAAGGGGGGACATGGGGGGAGAGCTGGGATGCATAGACAGCGGGTGCACAGTGGGAGAGGTGGGGTGCATAGATGGGGGGATGCACGGTGGGAGAGCCGGGGTGCACGGTGGGTGCGTACCAGGTGCGGGGGGCCGGCGTGCCCAGCCGGGGCACCTGGAAGCGGCCCCGGAGCGCACCGAGAGGGACCCGCGGGCTCCCCGGGGGTCGCACGGCAGCAGCCCCGGGGGGTGCCGATCCTGCCCCCCCCGCCGTGTCACTGCCCGTCGCTGCCCGTCGCTGCCCGTCCCTGCCCGCCCTCCGCGGGTGCTCAGCACGCCGGGTCGGGCGGAGCGTGCCCGGCCTGCAGCGAGCCACCGCCCGCTCCCTTTGTCAATGTCCAGTAATTAAAATGTCACCGTTTAATTTTCAGGCCTCTCGGAGCAATCTTTTCCTAATAAAGAGTCTAATCGAAACGCTCCTTCCCCGCCTCCCCGGGAAGGGCCGCGGAAGAGGCTGTAAAAGCGCAGAGCCGCTGCGGATCGATAGAGAGAAGCCCGGATTGATCGGCCTCTAAAATTAAATTTATTGGGGTCATGGTTTTATATGGTGCTGATACAACGGTTAAATGGGGAACATTCATTTCCAATAGGAGGCGTTTATTAAACTTCCACTGAATTAGACCGCCGTGATTTATGTGGCAATCTCGGCACAGCCCTCCAGGAGAGAGGGGCCTTTCGCCGCCGTCCCCGCGTGATTATTTATTTATACACCCGTGACACGGCTCCCTAAGTTTTAACCTAAATTATCCGCCGGCCTCGCCTGCCAGCGGCCCCGGCCCCGGGGGGGGTCCGGAGGGGGGGGGGGATCGGGGTCCCGTCGGGGCGCACCGCCCTGCCCGCCGCCTCCCCGCCGGCCCCGGCCCCGGCCCGGGCCCCGGCCTCGGCCCCGCCGCGCTCCTCCGCGGCCCTTCCGCGGCCGCGCACCCCGGCCCGCTCGGCGGCCCCCGGGGGGGCTCCCGGGGCGGCGGCGGAGCCCGCAACCGTCCCGGCTCTCGCGTGCGGCGATCGTTGAGCGTTAATTAGAAATTCATTACAATTAAAAGCCGCGCGCACACGCCTTAATTACATCTGATTTTTAATTCCGAATCCGTGTTTACACAGTAAGCGAGACGTACCTCCTGATTATCCCCAATACTCTTTATACTGTACTAATTATGTAAATTAAACCTAATTAACTGACAAAAACTGCAGTCAATTCGACTGTTAAAAGATACGGCGGCTGCGAGGAGCGGGGCGCCGGCGGGGAGCGCGGCCGGAGCGGCGGGGCCGGAGCGGGGCCGGGAGCGGGACCCCGCCTCGGGGCTCCGCGCTGCCGCGCCGCCGTCGGGGCGAGCCGCGGGCCGGCTCCGCCGCTCCGGGCTCCGGAGGAGCTCTGCGGGCAGCGGGGCAGCCGCACGGCCCGGGGAAGGGCACGGCGGAGGGGGCCGGGGCAGAGCCGCATCCTCCCGGAGCCCTCCCCAGCCCTCGACGGGCCGCCCCAGGAGCGGCCCCGGGAAGGGGGGGAGCGGCTCGGTCCGCGCCGCCGCCCCGCTGCCGGTGCCTCGCAGCCCGGCGTGGCCTCGCAGGCGGTTCCGCAGCCACTGCGGGTATTGAACGCCGTGGGGATCACCCGAAACCCGGCGGCGAGAGGGGCAGCGGGGCTTGGCCCCCGCGCGGGCGCGTCTCACCGCGCTCCCCCGTCCGCCCGGCTGGAGGATGGGGGGGATAAATAATTAAAAGGCGAGGCATAATTACCGGCTCGGGTTGCGATCATTGCGGGAAGGCCGCGCCGCAAAGCCCGGCCGGCAGCACCCTGTCGCCGCGTCCCCGTCCCCGTCCCCCCCCGACGGGACGTCCCGGGGGGAGCCGCGGTCGCTGTCCCGCGTGGGAGCGTGGACCGGGGCCGGTTCAACCGCGGCGGCCCGGGGAGCGCGGAGGCGATGGGTGGCTCCGCACCTGCGTTTCGCTCCGCGCCGGCTCCGCCGCATCCTCCCGGCGCCGCTGGTGATGGCGAGGAAGAGGAGGGAGGGGACACACACACACACAAAAGTGATAGCTGGGGGCGATCCGCGCCGTTATTAACTTCTGTTTGATCAGTGTAATTGCGCCGATCGCGGCCGGACGCGATGATTAATTACAGTTTAATTAACGTGGCCGTGACGAGCGCTGCATGCGGGAACCCAACCAGGGCAGGGACGCGGCTACGGGCCACCGCCACGCCGGCAGGACCGGCGGCCACCGGAGCAGGGGGGGGGAACCCCCCTCCCCCCCCCCCCCCGCCTCTCCGGTGGGGCCGCCGGTCCTGCCGGCATGGAGTGGGTCCCCACGGGGAACGAAAACACACGGGCGCTCTCCCCCCGGCCCTCGCCTCCCGGCGATTTCGTTGTGTCCCCCCCACCCCCGGTGCCGCTCCCGCACCCGCGCACCGCCGGCGGAGCGCGCATCCCGGTGGGGGGGGGGAGAGGGGATGCGCGGTAGCAACGCATCCCCAATTTCGATGGGGCCCCTCCGCCACCCCCCCCGGGCTCCTCTTTTCGTTGCCGCCCTCTCCCCACGCAAACTTTCAACGAGCAGCGCTCCCCCCCCGGGGATGCCCACACCGCGGGAGGTGTGTGGGGGGGGGGGGGGCTGCGCGGAGAGGCGCGGAGCGGCGCGGAGCCCCGGGCTGATCCCCGCTCTTACCTCGGGCAGCCCGGGCGGGTCCGCGCTCGGTGGCGGCCCCCCACGCCCCCCCACCTCCCGCTCCCTCCCCGTTCCACCGTGCCTTAAAGCCGCGCCGTGATTGACTGGAGCGCATCGGTGATTGACGGCCGCGGGGTCCCGGAGGCAGTTAATGTAAATATGCTGGTGCTAAGTGGGTGTGTCTTCCCGTTATTTTAGCTGTCACCGGATCAATGTGCAGCGTCTCCAAGTACGGATCCGGATCCTCCCTCGGTGCCGCGGCTGGTCACTCGCTCTTGTTGCATCTCGCCCGGGCGGACGCGGCGGAGGCGGCGGCGGTGGCGGCGGGGCGGGCGGCGGCCCCGAGGCGTCGGTGAAGGGCGCGCCGCTGCCCGCCCGCCCCGCGCCCCGGCGGCTGCCCGCGGGAAAGGGCTCGGCGGGAACGGGGACCCCCCGGCTGATGGCGGCCCCGGCGCCGGGCTGCGGCCCCTAGCCCCGAGGAGAGCCTGCACGTCCAGCCGGGCTCCGCGGCGCGGTAAGCGGGAGCGGGCGGCGGATGGAGGGGATGGGGCGGGGGGTGGGGGGGCATCGGGGCGCGTTTTCGGGAGGCGCTCCCCGTTATTTCGTGTAATTACCACGGAAGCGGCTTACGGCCGGGAGCCCTCCCCGCTAAGCCAATTTGCCTGGCTCGCCGCTGCCCTTCTGCTGCTACGTGCTGCGGGTCCTGCCCGCCCCGGCCCCTAATCCGCCCGCTCCTAATCGCCTGCCGGAGACACGACAAAGGGGCTCCCGGCCCGCCGCGCCCGCCGCCCCGCTCCGCCCGCCTGCGGGCACCGAGCGGCAAGTTTCGGCCCGCCCGGCCCGGCCCGGGGCTCGGGCCCCCCCGGCCCCGCCGCCGCGGGACGCGCCGGTCGCATCCTCCGGCGCGTTTCGTTGGAGCCCGCCCGGGGCTCGCCGCAACGGGCGGCCCGGCACGGCTCGGCGAGCCGGCACAAAGGGAAGGGACGCGGCACCTCCCGGGGCTCCGGGGCGCGGGGTGGGGGGGTGCCCTCCGTCCCCCTCCCCGCCGCCCCGGACGCCCTTGCCCCGGGCGGCCGCTGCCGCCGGGCTCCCGGGGCCGCCCAGCCGCGGGTCCGCGCCCGGGATGCGGCGGGGCTCGGTACCGGCGGCCGCGGCGCGGGGAGATGCGCTACGGCCCCGCCAGACCCCCGCGGCCGGCCTGCCCGCGGCGGGGAGGGTCCTGCGGCAGCGCCCGGGGGGCTCCGGGCCGGGGCCGGCAGCGCCGAGCGCGGACTGGCCGGGCCGCGGAGCGGGGCTGCGGGAGCGGCGGGCCGGGCGCGGCGGAGGCGGCGGCGGCGGCGGCGGCGGCGGCGGGGCCCCGGGAGCGCTTCTAACCCGCGCCTTTCCCCGATTTTCTTTTGCAGGGGCGTTTTGGGGGGGAATGGAGGCGATCGCCAGTCAGATGGGAAATGGGAGAGATGCAAGCTCCTCCCCAAATTCAAAGCAAGAGCTGCAGCCGTACCAGGGCTCCAATACCCTCAAGCCCAACCAAGTGGGTGAGACCTCTCTGTACGGCGTGCCCATCGTGTCCCTGGTCATCGACGGGCAGGAGCGGCTGTGCCTGGCGCAGATCTCCAACACGCTGCTCAAGAACTACAGCTACAATGAGATCCACAACCGGCGGGTGGCCCTGGGCATCACCTGCGTGCAGTGCACACCGGTGCAGCTGGAGATCCTGCGGCGGGCCGGGGCCATGCCCATCTCCTCCCGCCGCTGCGGCATGATCACCAAGCGGGAGGCGGAGCGGCTCTGCAAGTCCTTCCTGGGCGAGCACAAGCCGCCCAAGCTGCCCGAGAACTTCGCCTTCGACGTGGTGCACGAGTGCGCCTGGGGCTCCCGGGGCAGCTTCATCCCGGCCCGCTACAACAGCTCCCGCGCCAAGTGCATCAAGTGCAGCTACTGCAGCATGTACTTCTCCCCCAACAAGTTCATCTTCCACTCCCACCGCACCCCGGACTCCAAGTACACCCAGCCCGACGCCGCCAACTTCAACTCCTGGCGCCGCCACCTCAAGCTCAGCGACAAGACGGCCACGGAGGAGCTCTCGCACGCCTGGGAGGATGTCAAGGCCATGTTCAACGGCGGCACCCGCAAGCGGACCTTCTCCCTGCAAGGCGCGGCCGCCGGCGGGCCCGGCGCCGGCTCCCCGGCCGCCAAGGCCGCGCTGCACCCGCCGCCGCCCGCCGGCCCCGAGCTGGCCCCGGCGCACAAGAGCCTGCGCTGCAGCGGGCAGGAGCCGGCGGGCGAGCGCGGGGCGCTGGGGCTGCCGGCGGGGCACGGCGGGGCGGCGGGCGCGCACGGCGGGGCGGGCGCGGTGCGCAGCTACCCGGTGATCCCGGTGCCCAGCAAGGGCTTCGGGATGCTGCAGAAGCTGCCGCCGCCGCTCTTCCCCCACCCCTACGGCTTCCCTGCCGCCGCTTTCGGACTCTGCCCCAAGAAGCAGGAGGACGCGCTGGGCGGCGCGGGGGGCGGCGAGGCGGGCAAGGGCGGCGCGCTGCCCCCCGGCATGTTCTGGGGACCCCCGCACCCCCACCCGCACCAACCGGCCCAGCCGCCCCACCAGCCCGGCGCCGCCAAGGACACCGGCGTCTATCCCTCCTTCCCCGTCTTCTGGCCGGCCGCCGGCAGCCTGCCCGTGCCGCCCTACCCGGCGCAGAGCCAGGCCAAGGCGGCGGCCACGGCCGTGGTGGTGGCGGCGGCGGCGGCGGCGGCGGCGGCGGCGGCCGAACCGCCGGGCCTGTCGGGCCGGCACGGCGAGCTGGAGGGCTCGGAGCCGTCGGGCAGCGGGCGGAGCAGCGCGACCCCCCAGGAGGGCGCCGGGGCGGAGGGCGAGCGCTGCCCCAGCGCCCTGTCGCGGGCGGCGGGCGAGGAGGAGCGCTCCGGGGACGAGGCGCTGCTCCCGCCGCTGCCCCTGCCCAGGAAGGGCAGCTACCTCTCCGCCTTCCGCCCGGTGGTGAAGGACGCCGAGAGCATCGCCAAGCTCTACGGCACCCGCGAGGCGTACGGCGGCGCGGCCCCCCGCGGCCCCGGCTACCTCTCCCCGGACTTCCTCAGCGAGGGCAGCTCCAGCTACCGCTCGCTCTCCCCCGGGGGGGACACGGCCGAGGAGCCCGAGGTGGACGTGGAGTCCAACCGCTTCCCGGAGGACGAGGAGGAGGACGCCGCCGCCGCCGCCGCCGCCGCCGCCGCTCCCCCCGAGGGACGGGAGCCGCCGCCGCCCCGGCTGCTGGCCGGTACCGAGGAGCCGCCGCCGCCCGCCGGGGCCGACGGGCCCGAGGAGAAGGCGGGCGAGCCGGCGGCGGAGGAGGGCGGCCAGCCGCCCGACGGCAGCCCCGAGCGGAGCAGCAGCAGGGGCGCCTACGAGGTGCGGGGCCGGGGGCGGGGGCTCTGCCCTCGGGGGTCCCCGCGGGGCCCCCGCCGCCGCCGCCCTCACTCGCTCTTTCGTAGGTGTACGCGCCGGACAGGGGGGAGCACCTGCAGCCGCTGAAGACCGCCGCCTCCCTGGGAGCCCCGGCCGCGTACCTCTGCACCCCCGAGGCTAAGGGTAACACGGGCCGGGGGGGCCGGGGCGGCGGGAGGCCGGTGGGCGTCGAGGGCGCGGCCCCGGGCGCCGCCCCCGCCGGCTGCTCAGCCCCGGGGGGGCGGCCGGGCCGCCGCTTTCGTTTGGGGGCTTGCGGGAGAAAAGCGAGAGCAAACGGTTTCCGGATGGGGGCCGGGGCCGGGCCCCCCCCCGGGGCCCGGGGAAGCCGCCGTCGGACGGGGCCGGTGCGGCGGGGCCGCGCACGGCGCGGCGGGGCAAAGCTCCTGCCGGCAAGCTACTTTCCAACAGCAAAGCGATTAGGATGACCGCTAAGAAGGTTTTAACGAGGGCTTTGTCCGTAATTATGTAATTAAGGATATATCAGGACCGTACTTTCATTGCTTACGGTTGAAAATCGGTTTATTAACTTTAAGAGCAAGATAAAGAAGACAATCACTCCGCGGCAGAGGATTTAGAGACCAGAAAATCCTATCAGGACCAAAGGAATGTCTCGCATCCCAGCCCTGTAAATACCGACAGAGGTAAGCGCCGGTCCGCGCTCCTCCGCGGGGCGATGCGCGGTCCCTCCGCGGGGCGATGCGCGGTCGGCGGAGCCGCCCCGGCGGGGCTGACGGCCCTCTGCCCCCCCGCAGGCGAGGACGGCCTCGGCATGGATGTCGCCGGGTCGCAGCTGGTGGAGAAGGACATCGAAAATTTGGCCCGAGGTGAGGCGGGGACACGTCCCGCGGCGGGGCGGGGGGCTGCGGGGGTCGGCGCCCCGCCGGGGGAGGGGGGGGGGGCTGGCGGGACCCCCTGGCCTGTCCCAGCGGCTGGAGGTATTTGTGTTTTCTGCAGGAGTGATTAAGTCCTGTGATTAATGTAACGTAATGCGATTAGCGCCGCGCTGAGCCGCCTCCATATGGAAAAGTGCGGGCTCCCCTCAACCCCGCCGTGTATTTTTAAACAGACGAGTTGCAAAAACTGGTCCTGGAGCAAATGGAGCTGAGGAAAAAGCTGGAGAGGGACTTCCAGAGCCTGAAAGGTACCGGCCATCCCTCCCCCTGGCCGGCCGGGGAGCGGGCCCCGCGCCGGGGAGCGGTGCTGACCCCCTGCCCCCCCAGATAACTTCCAGGACCAGATGAAGCGGGAGCTGGCTTACCGGGAGGAGATGGTGCAGCAGCTGCAGATCGTCCGAGGTAAGGCCCGGCCGGCCGGCCAGCACTTCTTACTTTTATTTTTTTATCTTTTGTTTTTTCTTTCTTTTTTTTTTTTTTTTTCTTTTTCCCCGTTTGGCGCACTCCCCTGAGCCGGGGCATTTCGAGCCGCCCCGCAAACGGCTGCCAGGCAGCACTACACGGGAGCGAATCAACCTTCCCTCCCGCGGCAATTTCCACCCGGGCTCAATAAAAACCCAGGCGTAAAATTCCCTGGGAAGCTATGCCCGGCTTGCCGCACATCCCGCCCTGCTCCCCCGGCCCAGCGCATTCCCGACGGGGCGGCCGCGCTCGGGTCCTCCCCCGGCGCGTTGCGATGCTCTCTGTCCATCCCTCCATCCGTCCATCCCTCCATCCATCCATCCATCCCTCCATCCCTCCATCCCTCCCAGATACGCTGTGCAACGAGCTGGACCAGGAGAGGAAAGCGCGCTACGCCATCCAGCAGAAGTTGAAAGGTACCGGTGCAGGACAAGGGGGGGGCACAGACGTCTAAGGGGGGGCCGACACCCCCCTCCCCGCGTGGGGGGCCCGGGGGTGACGGCTCCGTCGCTTTGCAGAGGCCCACGACGCGCTGCATCACTTCTCCTGCAAAATGCTGACCCCGCGGCACTGCACGGGGAACTGCTCCTTCAAGCCGCCGCTGCTGCCCCAGTAAGCCCCCCCCGCCCCCCCGGACCCCCCTTTCCCCCGAAGCCATGCGGGCAGAGCCCACACAAGCCATTTCCACGAGGAGACACTTGTACATAGAGGACTCGGAGCCCGGCTTTCCTCGGACTGGCAATACGGCGGGGAGCGGCCCCGGGCCGGCCGGAGGGGGAGCCGGGCCCCCCCCGCGCCCCGCGCCCCCCGGGGCCCCCCGCTCCGCCTCTCCCCTCCCTCCCTGTGTGTCCGCTTCCTTCAACTCTTGTCCAGACTGGAAACAAAAGTGGCTATGTGCAATGGATATAAATGTACTGTGATTCTCTTGGTACAGTATTTGTCGGATTTTTATTTATTTATGATGTATATTTATTTCCTCCCCCCCCGGCCCCCTCCTCCCTCACCACCCCCTTGTAAATTTATGGATGTAACAGCACTTTAACGGGCGCTCCGCGACTCCGGAGGCAGAACAAGGCTCGCCCGCTCTGGGGAGAGACCCCTCTGTACGTGATTTTGGTTCTTTAATAAAAACCGACTTTAAGAAGCCGCCTGGTCCGTGGCACTGTCCCGGGGGGGCCCCCCACGGGAGGGGCTCGCACGGCCCCGACGGCCTCCCCGGGGCTCAGCGCTGCCCGCCGGGCCCGGGGCGGGCCGACACCGGGTGCCGCAGCCGGGGGGGCTGCCCGCTCCCCTGCGAAGTTCCCCGTTCCCCGTTCCCCCTCCTCCTCCGCGCCGCAGCCGGGAGCTCATTAATGCCCATTTATATGCTCGTTTCACACATGAAAGTACTCCATTAATGAGCTCTGAGAGCGGGTGCGGAGGTGCTCGCACACCTATTAGCCCTAAATACCTGTTTTTCAGCCCAGGATTAGCACGGCAGCTCGGCGGGCTGCGGGGCCGGGACCGGGGTGTGAGGGGGGATGCACCTTGCACCGGGGTCCTGGGGCAGGAACCGGGGGGGAGAAGCACGTCGCACCGCCGGTCCCGCAGCACACGGGGGCTGGGGGGGACACGCACGTTGCACCGTGGTCCCGCAGCACAGCGGGGCTGCGGGTACCGGGACCGGGGTGGGAGATGCACCTTGCAGCGCTGCGCACCGGGGCTGCGGGGACCGGGAGCATCCCGGGGACCGGGATCAGTGCGGGGGGTGATGCACTCGTGGAGGGGGGGGGGCTGCGTGTTGCCCACCCGGCGCTGCCCGCGGGGTTCCTGCGGTGTGAGCCGTCCCCGGGAGTTCCGCAGCGCGGATCTGCCGTCGGGAGTTTCTGGGACTCCCGGCCGGCGGAGCAGCGGCGGTTCCGCGGCCTGGGCCGCCACCGCGTGGGCGCAGCCGGCGGTGCAGCCCCCCCGGCGGGCAGCGGTGCGTGGGGCTCCGGCCCGGCACCCCCCAGCCCTTGCCCGGCTGCCGGGCCCGATCCGGCGGCACCCGCGGGGCTGCTTTGCAAAGGGACGGGGCCGGGAGCTCCCCCCGCCCCGCCGCGCCGGGTCCTCTTGCACGGCCGCATCCTGGCAGCGTGGATGCTGCGTCTGCCCGGCAGCTCCCCTCCCCGACGGGCAGCCCTGCTCCGAGCTGGGGTCAGGCCAGGGGCCTCCAGAAGTGCCTCCCAGCCTACGCCCCCTGTGAGTCTCCACTCAAGCCCCGTGTTTTTTATGAGGTATTGTCCCCCCTCAGCAGCTCAGCGTGGCTTTTCCCCTCGGCAGGGACAGGGCGGCGAGTGCCCGACCCTGGGATCAGGAGCTGGAGCAGGAGCAGCATCCCCATCACCTGTGGGTGAGGAAGATCATCTGAGCAGGGCCGGGGCAGGTGGACACGGTTGGCTGGGCTGATGGCTACCAAATCCTTGGTGTGGAAGCGCAGCTGACTCTCTTGGGCTCTCCTTGTTCCCCAGAGCATCAAACAAAGCTCTTGTGGCTTGTTTGGGGACAGACATCCTTCTGCGCCGTGTGAGCTGCGGAAGGCGTCTGCAATACGTGACCCTGAGCAGGAGCAGCGGGGCTGGGGTTGCTGGTGGCATCTCTCATGCAGGTAAGCCTAAGGGAGGGGGGGATCATCTTGCTGGGGCATAGAAGGGATGCGTACACCAGGGAGACGATAGCAAAGAGGTGAATAAAAAGGTAGAGTCAAGCTCTGCAAGCCGAGAGGTGCGTGGCTTGAGGGAATGAAATAGTTGGGCTTCTTTGGAGCTTGTAAGGGAGCAGTTGAGCCTCATTCCCTGCATGTTCCTCTGGGCCTCTCCAGCTGGGTCGTCGCTGGCGTCTCGTGGGCCGGAGGTGGCACAGGGTGACCCTGCGGAGAACCATGGAGGAGCTTGGCCTGGTTGCCGGCACTGGGGGGAAGCGTGCCGTGCTGCTGGCACTGCCGCACCTCGGAGGGGCTCTCGCTCCTGACCCCAGCCCCTGGCCAGGACCCACAGCTGGGCTCTGGTGCACGGTGCGTTCCCAGCTCCCGCTTTTCTCGTGCCAGGCTGCCGGAGCCGTGCTCTCCCCAGCAGCTCTCCAGCCCGTGAGCTCGTCCGGCCTCCGCCATGCTCACCTGCCCGGGCACGCCGTGCGTGGCGGCCGCGCTTACCAACGCGGGGGCAAAAATGAACTAATATGTTGTATTAATATTTTCACACTACTTAGCTCTCATTAAAATGTACTTTGCTGAATTTAATATGCGACTTCAAATGACACAACGTATTAAGTGCTTAATATACTAGAAATTATGAAACTATTATAGTCTAAGTAATATGAAATAATTAGAGTGAATTAAACTTCACCAGCAGAATGAGGGAAAGGCTTCAAGTTTTTTCATCTTGGTTTTTTTTTTCAGTCTTAAAATAGTTGAATGCAGTAATAGCCCCTGAAAATAAACAACCAGAGTTAGGATTTTTAAATAATTAAAGCAGGAAAAAGCCTGGAGTGTCTGTATTTGAGCCTGTGATGAATTCTGAATTGGGGGAAGCAGAAGGTCTGTTTGCTGTAGCTGATGGAGTTGTTCTTTCAGGCCAGTGGCAGAGCAGCTCCAAGGAGCTGATCACCAGACCTCCAGCCTTGCCAAGGCTTCTCCCCATATGCTATTTTCCTGTTGTACACAAGGCTGTTTATTTGGAGGCAAGCAGACGTGATGGCTCCCAGTGACGGAGTGGTGTCTGCTCTGGGTTTCGCTGCCGTGCTGCCTCTGAGCTGAAAGTCCCCTTTGCAGATCAGCTCCCCTCTTAACTGGGATGCAAACGCCAGAGACCACCGCGTTAAAATCGCAGCGACTGGATAGAGCCTGGCCTTTCGCTTT
The DNA here is from genome assembly GCF_034638445.1 of Ciconia boyciana. Classification (NCBI taxonomy): domain Eukaryota; kingdom Metazoa; phylum Chordata; class Aves; order Ciconiiformes; family Ciconiidae; genus Ciconia; species Ciconia boyciana. The sequence continues at coordinate 2,030,708 of NC_132941.1, read as the reverse complement.
GAGAAGTGCTCCGAGCCATCGCACTGAAGTTGGGGTTGAATTGCAGGTGCTTTTCTCGCAGGAAGGGCATCGCCCTGGAGCATGGGTGGACACAGGGCTGGTAGATGTTCTCCGGCGGGTCTGCAGCAGCGATGCAAAGCGCCCGACCCACCAGCTGCCGGGTGTAGGCAGGATATTTGTGCTGTGGTGTGGATGCGTGGGACCGTGTGGGACTGCACCGCTACGGTACGCACCGAGCACGGCGGGGATCCGCTCGATCGGTGTCTCACAGGCCCCAAACCTCCACCGTTGACCCTTTGTGGAGCGGGGTCAGCTCGGATGCAGGTTGTCTCTCCAGCGGCCGCATGGCCGGATTCAGAGGACGCCAGGAGATGGCGTTCCCAGCACCGCTCTGCGCAGAGCTCCTCGCCGGAGTTTGTCTGGTTTTGAACTGAGGTTCTGTGCAACTTCGGTGGAAACTACCAAAATCAAGCAAGCCTGAGCCTGGGAGGGGGACACGGCACAGGGGCAGCAGCCCAGCAGAGAGCTGGGCAGAGCTGGGCCATCGCCTCTGCGCGAGATGGACCTGCAGCGGTGAAGCTGTTGAGTGCGTCCTGAAGCAGCAGCTTTGGGGACAGGAGAGCAAAGGGGGAAAGGGGCGCTTGCTGTCCCCCGGGCTTTAGGGCGATGGGTGTTGCTGCTACGATGTGGGATGGTGACCGTCAGTGAGTAGAGATGTGCTGGCACAATATTCTGCTGGAGGACCTGAGGGGAAGAAAACGAGTAACGGGTGGATGTCAGTCCCGTCCGTGCAGGGCTGGGGTGCTCGGGCAGCGCGGTGCCATGGGTGGGGGGCAGTCCCGAGGGGCTCGCGTGTCCCTCGCAGGCTCGCTGACCCCCACACCCCAGGAGTAAGGGGAAAAGCAGCTTTCCCATGAAATCCTGGTGTCAGGAGAAACCCAGGCTGAACTGGAGGTCACAGACCTGATTTTGGGGGCTAGACCAGTGGTACTGCTACAGGTAATCTAAGGTGCTCTGTCCCAAAATGCGGACAGGCTCTTCTTTAGTGAGTGCATAAGGCTCTCGCCAGCTTTATGCAATGGTATCAGAGAAATAGTGCTGTACTCGGGTGAACACCAGGAAGGCTGACACTTGAGTTAAAAGTGAGGAAAATGGTCCTTAATTTGCCTCCTTGAGGATTATTTAGGTTCCACCGACTGTATCATCAAAAGACACATTTGCTTGGAAAGTCTAATCATTAAGTACAAAGAACTTGCCAGCAAGCATCTAAAAAGTTAACTTTTTTTTATATGTCTCTTTGATTTCAAGGGGACTATTTGCTGTTGGTGACAGGGAGGAAAAATAATTTCCTGATCAATCTTTTTGAAAACGAGCCCATGTAGTCTTGGGCTAGCATGGCATGCTTTATGGAAGATGTGTTTGTAAGATTCATCTGACTTTAAGCGTGCTCTTTCAATGCTGTTTTATCGCTATAGTATTATCTCAGACTGCGGGCTGGTGAGTACTGTGCAGAGACACAGGGAAAACGTGTTCCCTTTCCCAATGACCGTCCAGGCCCAGGGTGGGTCTGGAAACCAGCAGGTCACATCCAGGTTGGAAGGGACCTGTGGAAGGCTCTAGTCCAACCCCTGCTCAAAGCAGGGCCACCTACATCAGGTTGTTCGGGACTGTGTTCAGCTGAGACTTGAATATCTGAAGGAGCTTCATGATCTCTCTCCACTTCCAGTGCTTGATCTCCCTCACGATAAAATAAAAAAAGCTTTTTCCTGTCATCTACTCAGAATGTCTCATGTTGCCCATTGCCTCTCACTGTGCTCCTCTAAGATAAGTCTGACTCCGTCTTCTCTGCGCCATCCCATTTGGGATTTGCAGACAGCAGCGAGACCTCCCCTTTCCTCCTCTTCTCCAAGCCGGACAAATGCAGCTCCCTCCCCATCTCCCTGTACATCGTGTGCTCCAGCCCCCGAACATCTCGGCCCATCAGGACCCCCAGGTCCCTTCCCGCGAAGCTGCCCTCCAGCTGGTCGGCCCCACCTTGCGCTGGCACGTGGGCTTATCCCAGCCCTCACACGTGCCTTCACAAGGTCCGTGTCCTTTCTCCAGCCTCTCTGAACAGCAGTCCTGTCCTCCCCATCATCGCCTGCTCCTCCCGGTTTGGTGTCATCTGCCAACGCTCTCTCCCATCATCCAGGTGGCTAATAAGGACAATATTGATCCTGAGGGACGGCCCGGCTCACCGGCTGCCAGTTGGACTTTGTACCCTGAGCACAGCGTTTGAGCCTGGCAGTCTGGCCAATTTTCCTACTAGTTCGCTTATCCAGTTCGTATCTCACCAGTCCGGCTATGAGGATGCTATGGGAAGCCATGCCAAAGGCCTCGCTAAAGTCAAGGTAAATAAACCCCTTGCTTTCCCCTCGTCCACAGAGCCAGCCCTTTCATCACAGAGGGCACCCAGGAACGATTTGTGCCTGGGGAGCCCATGCTGGCCGTCGTCTTGACCTGCTCAGAAATGCCTTCCAGCGGGATTTGCTCCATCACCTTCCCGGGGTGATGCTGGTGAGACCAACTGTTCTGCACCTCTCCAGATCCTCCTCCTCCCCCAGGCTGAAGCTGGGTGTCATATTTGCTTTTTCCTAGTCATCAGCATTGCCATGACCTTTCGGAGATGATCCAGAGTGGCCCCGCAGTGACACTGGCCAGTCCCTTGGGTGCTGCCCGCCTGGCACCACGGATGTCTCTTTGTCCAGGTGGCTGAAGTGGACCTGAAATGTGCAGTTGTGACCGAAATGAGCCATGAGCTGTTGGCTGTCTCGGCCTCACCTTAGGAAACTCAAAAAGCTCTTTCTCAGGGGAAAAATCCCGGCTATTTCAGGATCTGGCTGGCTGCAAGGGGCTAGGGACAAGGTGCGTGTCTAGTCCCTGCCTGGCTAGAGGTTCCTCCTGCCTTCATCTTAAGTGTTTCGTGTAAATCAGTTTAATTTGTGCAATGAAGTGTATGGCTGGTGTCCTTTGGGTTGAATTTCAATATGGTAGGGACAAGTGCGGACAGGACAGCAAGGAGCTGTATGTGAACAGGCTGGAGTGTCCACAAGCAAGGAGGTATGGGTTTAATTAAATTGATGGAGGTTTGGGTGCAAACAAGACTTTCTGCGCTGTATGTGAGAACAGCGTATGGCAGGGTAGCTCTGCCTTGCTTACAAAATCGCATATTTATTTTCATGTAACAAAGAGAACTCTGTGGTTTTCTTGGAAACTTAAAAACATATTTTCCGTTTTTTTTTTTTTTAAGCTGAAAATTCTTTCCTTTGATCTCCTTTCTGACTCTTAATGAAGTTGTGGGATCTGACTTCCCGCATCACGCCTGTTGTTTTCGCTTCGCTTCGCTGCCTGACCGTGGCGGAGCTGGCGAGTGGGGCGAGCTTGCCTCTCCCGAGTATTTCACACCTCCTAACACCAGCCCAGCTTCAAAGCATGCTACAAACACGAAAGGCCTACGTCTGCCTGCGTGAAGGCCAGGCTTTCATTGAAGTCCGTAAGAGCTGAACATGCACATCCAAAGGTATAATTTGACACTAACAAATTAATTCTCACTACTTTTCTGTGGAAGAATTAAGCTGCTATTGCCACAGTGCAGGCGGATTAACTGGGGTGGGGGTGACCGGTGCCTGTGCTGGAGAAGGGACATTTTCCAGTCCATCGTGTGTTGGAGGCAGCGATGGGATGACGGGTCCCCAAGAACCTCGCCCTGGCAGTCTGACTGCCCAGAGCCACTTCTCTTGTGTTGCAATTAAATTAATTGGTAGCCTAGGAAGGGAGCAGCGGGCACGATACATTGCGCAGTGCTTGCACGCAGAGCTGCCGGAGCATTGGTCCCACTCTGCTCATTGCCAGTCAAGGTGCCCTATGGGGGGTCTTGAAGTCTTCAAGGCCCGCTTGCCCCCATCCCCAGCGTGTCTTGGTGGTGGGTTCCTCATCTGAAACCCATCCCAAATTGCCACCGGTGAGCTCTGAACGGCTGTGCCAGCCGGGAGGACACGGGCGGGCAGTGCTGCAGAAGCTCTTGCCCACAAGGCAAAGCCCTTTTGGGAGAGGATGGGAGCACCTTTTTGGGAAGCCTTTGCTGCTCGTGCTACCCCAGCTCTGGAAGAAAGGGCAGCCTTCAGCTGCTAGGGCCGTTAATGTCACCTTTCGCAAGTACTACGCTTGCAAAGGAACCTGCCAAGTATAGCACATTTTAATTTGCTCTTTTCCCATGCATTCCTGGATTTATGGCTTAGTTCAGTCTGGTTACTGCTCGCTGTATAGATGTAAAGCTCCCTCCAGAGGGTCACTCCACGCCATAAGCTTTGTGGGTTCCCTCGAGGAAATTGATGTGCTTTCCCTGAAAAGCATCCACCTAAAGAGGGGTTTTATATTTGATTTTGCAGAAATTTGAGCTTTGGAAGTTGGCAAGGAGGTTTGTCTGTCCAGTGATTACATCTAACAGCCTTCTGCCTGAACACAGATACGTTACTCTCTATTCTCTGCGTGCCTTTAAATGCTTAGTTGTTTTTAGGTAGTATGGATTTGGGAACATATTAATTGTCTAAAAATGAAGGGGGAAAAAAAGAGAGAGAGAAAAAAAAGAGCAACTTCAAGAAAATGCATTTTCAGTGATGCCTGCACCAGGTTGAGAAGTACATTTGCAGTTGCTTGCCATCTGTAGCAACTTGTCCAAAGCAAACATTACCAGTCGGTCCAGGTTTGGCTGCATAATTGCCATAAACCATTGCAAGGGCATCCAGAATAGCACAGCCCTGGAACTACTTCTAGGATTAGGTCCTACTCCCTTGAAAAATAAACCTTGGCAAGAGCTCAGTTCTCCCTAGTAAAAATTCCGTTTTCACAGCTCTAATCAAGTTTTCCAGAGCTGTGGTCCAAATTAGAAACTGCATGCAGAATATCTGACCCAGGAGAACAAGATGGAGCTTTTAATTTAAAGCAGTGCCAGGCTGGAAATTTCCAAAGTTCTCGGTGGTTCACCTACAGCAAAACTGTGGAGTATGTCCTAATAAACCCGTCCCTTCCATGGCAAAGCTCCGTCAGACCCAAACTCCTGCTCCCTGCTCACAGGTGGAAGAGTCTCCTTTGGGGGATTCTTCCAGAAATGGCATCTCTCTTCACAGACTTGCAGATATTTTTGCATTGATTTCATGGCCAACCATTAATTATTGGGTTTTTTTTAATGGGGAAAGGTGGTGGGGAAAAGGGGCGATGGAGCTGAACCCATACTGCTGAGTGGGCATCCAGAGCAGCAGTGGGCTCCGTGCTGAACCCTGCCTGCCTGGATGGCACCCCATGTCTCCAAACCTCTTTGAGATCCTCCAGAATTGTTCCACAAGTGACATTTGCAGAAGACGCTGTGGTTCCCCTAGGATCCCTCCTCATTCGTTGCTTACCTGCCTTCCTCGCTGGCAGCGGGAGGCATTAGGACATCGTTGAGGTGTGATCGGTGATGACTCTGCGGGCTTGGTCCCACTTTCCAACCCCCCCCCCCCCCCAATTATACAGCGTATTTCTGCACTTACAGGAGGGAGACTTCAGAAGTACAGGCCTGTCCCCAGGAGGGTTACGAGAAGCTGGGTTTGTGCAGTCATCTGGCGTTCAGCGCTAAGTGTTATAAGAGAACTGCTCGTCAAGTGAACAGCAAAAGCAGTTTTGTATTTAATCACTTAAATTGTTTTCTCCCATTGTTTCTCCAGTCTTAGATCCAACTGTCCATCAGTAGCTTTCAGTGCAAGTGTATTTTTCTTTTCATGTGATAAATGCTCATCTCGCAATATTTGGAAAACAATGAACCGATTAGTGTCTCGAAGAGAGATGATCCAGTTACGTGTAACCATGGGATAATTATCTGCTTGTTCTGTTACACAGTGCACAGGATTCAAGCAATATATGTTTATTTTTTAAATGCAAATGCAGCAGTGATCCATGCAGCACGGATCACAGATGAGCTTGGCCATCAGTAAATGACAGGGGAGTCTGTAGGAGAAAGGAGGAAACCACAGTCGCAGTTCATCTTTGTATCTCAGGCTCGCTGGGCTAAAAGATGTACAGAAACATAAAAAACCCAGGCAAGATCGTTGCTTAAATGCTCATGTGGGCTCCTAATTGTGGAAACATGTTGAATTATGTGATACGATGTGGTTATATAACACCTTTTATGAAACTCTTGGCACAAAAACAATGCATAAAAATAACAGATGTGGCAAATCACAACCATGTTCTGAAATCTTCCTGTAGTGCAGTTCAGTGAAAACAACGGACTTGATTTAAATTGGGATTCCCCCCCCCCAAAAAAAAATGTCCATGGGCAAAGAAATATTTGAAAGAAAAGTAAAAAGGCTAAAAGCGCAAACAGGGTTTCTCCTAAAGAAATCTGCAAGCGGCCGTTAACTCCAGGGCAGCGCAGCAAAGGGCATGGGAGGGGACGGAGGGTCAAGCCCTGCTCATGTGACTCTTGCTACCTTCAGCCAGACTTTTCTTGTAAGCCAGGCAAGTAAGATCTGGTCCTGAGATGTGTCCCAAGGGAATGATGGTAAACCAGCATCCTGATTAACAACAGGGTATGCAATTGTCTTGCTAGGACCATCACTTCAGCAAAACCTAAAGGGATGCCCGAGATGAACTGCAAATGCACGAGGGCTTCTGCAAGGGAATAACCAGGCGGGTGCCTGGCCGTGCCCTCCAGCCTTTCACCATCCCCAGGGTTTTCCAGGGTACCGGCACATGAAAGATGGGTTTGCAGTGCTCCACAGGAGAAGTCTCGGCGAGTTGGGAACGTGGCTTTTCCCATGCTTTTATGATGCTGCACTGCTGATAACAGGCTTCGCAGCTCCCAGCCTGTAATCAGAGCAGAATCTGCACACAAGCGAACGCTCTGTAACGCCACCGGGCTGATAAAGAGGAACAGGCTCCAATTAAACACCAACAATTTACTCCTGTTCGTTGTGGTACACGCTGTCCTGAACACGGGCAGTCCGCAGCTCGGAGCGCCTAAAACCAGACCCAGAGCTTTGAACCGTGAGGCAATGCTATGCTGCTGCTGTGCATGGAAGAAGAAATTGGATATTGCTGGGGGTTTTTTGTTTTTTGGGTTTTTTTTAATCCCCTTTCTGGCTATTAGCCTTTTATACAGTCGATTTCTACATTGGCTCAAGCCCTGGCCCCGGCTGGCGTATGGGACCATCCCCGGCACGACAGCTCTATAATAACCGTGCTTCCCAGAACTGAGTTTGGCCTCATGTCTGCTCCATAATGTCCCATTAATTCATTATTCATTGATCGAGAGAGCCCAGATGCGAGCGCAGGACCGACTGCTCGGTTGTTTCTGAGCGATTTGGCTAAGAGGTGCCAATTATTTCTTGGTATCATTTTAAAGAATTTTTGTTCCCAGATGGAAGAAAACTGCAGGACATCTTCAATGAAAAAGGGAAAAATAGTATTAATAGCCTATTTTTATTAGTAGAGAAAAGAAAGACCTTTCAGTTAAAGGCTTCCAATTTTAAAAAAAGGAAATTTCAACTGAAAGAGAGAACTTACTGTTTTGAAAGAGTTTGCTGGGTGGAGACGTCAAACTGAAAGGATCTTGTGCAACTCTGCTTTTTAGGTCTAATACTAAATTCTCCCATTTATTCCTTTGCTTTACCACAGGAAAATAGCTGAGGATTGCTAAGGAAAAGACTGATTTCTGGACTAGCTGAAAGCACGTAGCATCTTCCAGTTATGTCTCTAATTTTTGTCCGGAGAGCTGATATTTCTGTAGCTCTTCCCATCCTCCAAGTCTTCTGTAAGCGTTAAGTATTTTCGCATCCAGCAAATGGAACAATAACGGAGGACTTAATTTCCCCATCTGTCAACTAGTCCTGAACAAATTGTACGTCCTTCTCTTTAGAGAGAAATCTTAGGTAAATTAAAAGCTTTAGTGTTCATTTTCATGTTACAGAGGTTCTGAAATAAATTGTCATCACATTTCTGGCTGAATTTTTTTTTTAACATATCACAAATCATGGAAGGCTTGTTTTTTGTAGCTCAGAGATGGTGGCTCTATCTTGGCTCGCGCTGCCCCAAAGAAGCCCGAATTCTAGGGGAGCCGATGCTGTACGTTAAGGATGGTTAGTGGTGTCGGTAAGCGAAAACTGCAACCCAGGGCCTTCGGAGAGATTGCTCCGCTTGTGCAAAGCTCGAGGGACGCGAGCGTGTGGTGATGCTCGTGCTCCGTTCTGCCCTGCTGAGCAGGGCTGAGCACAGGCTGGTCTTTGTTGTTTCCCAGCCTGCCAGACAGCGTATGGTATAATGCTGTTTGTCTTGGGCTTGACCCTCCAAGGCCGTACTCCAGCGAATAACACTACTGACTTCGGTTGGTTTCTCTGTGCGCGTGGGTGCTGATACGTCGTTTAAAAACATGTTGGTGGGCTCTTACACTTGCAGGACTTGTTGGCGTTGACTCTGCGCAGGCAATGGCAGCTCTAGGCCACGTCGCACTGCTTTCTTCCCCCCCTCATCCCTGGGTCTGGAGCAGTTTGTAACATAAGAGGTGCTTTTGCGTGCAGGTTTCCCCCTTCTTTTACGTGCATGTAAGCTTTGTGGTCGCTTCCCCGTAGACATTGTCTGTCCTCCCCCTCGCTGCCACCGCAGCGTGACCCAGCTGGCAGGCTCAGATAAGGGCTGAATGGGGAGATAAGAAGCTCTTTTCCTTCTCCTCCCTCATCTGGAGCATCAGCAAATGGTGAGGCTCCGCTTTCGGAATCTTATGAGCTCTGTTAAATACATGGGAAAGTGGCTCCCAAATGAAACGGGTCACACACACCCCCTCTCCAGTCTCTGGAAGACAGATTAATTGAATACAAATCTTTGCTGAAAGAACTGAAATGGGAAAAAATTTAGAACCAGGTTCCCCTTCTCAGCACCCCACCATGCCTCTTAAGAAGCCACCCTTGAAGCCCCAGGGTAGGTTTACCTTGAGCAAAACCGTATTATGCGATGTGGCAAAGACACACCCTGAAAGAGACAGGTAGGAATTTGGCTCCGGAGCTATTTCCACTGGAAAACAAAAGAGTTTCTGTGATTGTCTGGAAAAAGTGCCATTTAAAGGGTATGAACTCTTTTCATACTATGTTCAACTGCAGAATGTTACCAGCAAGGTTTCATACAAGCCCTCAGTAGCTTTTTGCACCCTTCCTAACTAGGGAGGCTGCATGCAACGTGGTGATGTAGCCCAGCAAATTGAGAAAACGGGGCAGACGATAACTTTTTCTTATTGTCTGTCAGCTTATCCCTCAGCAATGCATTTTTAGAGTGACATCCATGGATGCAGCAATGCATCCATAACAGGACTTCAAATGACAGAGCACAAGGAAACCAAGGCAGGGCTCTGGCAGGAATCCTCCGGGCTTTAGGGCTAGTGTGATTTCTGCTGCAACATGTGCCGCCTTACAAAGGACGCATGATAGCTTCATCACACCAGTGATAATGAAGTAGGAGAGGACATAAAGAGGCAGCTATTGACTGGCTCGGGTCTTCCCTGCTCTGAGCCTGGGTGTCAGAAGCTGCCGCCGCTGCGATTCCAGCGTCGGTATCCATAGCACGAGCTTTAGAGCGGATCAGGTTCAAGTATTTTTGCTGGGTCGCGCTGTCTCCTCGCTAGCTTGTGCTGCCAGTAGAGCTGCAGCGGGGATAAATTATGATGTCAAAACAGAAAGATGTTGTCACACAACCATCTCCCCTTCTGGGGTCAAGGTTCTGCTTCATAGCTTGGAAACCCATTAGTCCATTTGAAAGCATATGGCCAAGAACGGACAAAAAAAAGTCTTGTGTGTTTGGGTCAGAGCGACAGACAAAAGGCTCTTTGTGCTAAGGGCTGACAATGACAAATAAAGAGGAACCTGTTGATCTAGGAGAGAGATGGAGGATTATGAAAAGATCACATGGTGAGAAAAAGACCTTGGCTGTTTGTCTGGATGTCAGTCTCGCCTGACATTAAAATGCTTTCCGCAGCTACGGCATATTTGTTAATAGAAAAACTGTCTCCTGCTCACGTGGTTTTTTTCTAGCCTACAAAATGCTACCTGTGCCTAAATGTGCCACCCTCGTGAGACCACATCAGAGAGGTGATATGCTCTTAACTGGATCCTCGACATGTGCTAGGCGTTACGCAGAATAATTAATGTTTGCGAGTATCTCTGATAGCATTGGGAGCACTAGAAACAGTAAATGCTAAAAAATAGGGTCTGTCCAACCACAATACATAAATACAGGACACAAAGAAAACCCAATAACAAACCCCCTATAATTCAACAAAGGTGTTGGAAGTTAACCAAAAACTATGTCTAATGCTAATAATAACCATATTTCCCAAAGGTAACATTTGATTTCTATCCAAAACCAAACATATTTGAAGCTTTGCCTGAACGCCGTTTTATAGCAGATTAACTGGGACAGTTTAATCTGTGAATAACTTTGCAAAGCCTTCAGCCAACTCCGAAGAAACAGCAACAGTCTTGACAAGACTGGGCTACAAAACACTTCACAGATAATGTGTTTTTTTCACAGTAAGTCTGGAGAAAATAGGGAACGGCTTTGGTTTTGTGGCACGCACATCTGGCAAGTGCATATTTCTGATCGGTGTGCAGAGAACATGCTGAACAGAAATATTTATATTGAACATTGATTGGCTGCCTAAAATGACCTCCAGAGTCTATGAAGTGCACCATAGATTTTTAAAAAATCTATTACAGCCCATTATGTTCTGGAATGTGTCCGAGTCCATCATCGTAGAGTGCCAGCAACTCTCTGCATTTGCTGTAGTGAAGGAGACCTATGGAAACGTGTTTAATTCAACATAAACGGGGGGTGGGGAGGAAATAACAGCAGAATGCTTTTTCTCTGGTTTATAGAAGCATAGAACAGAATCATAGAATGGTTTGGGTTGGAGGGGACCTTAAAGACCATCTAGTTCCAAGCCCCCCTGCCATGGGCAGGGACACCTTCCACTAGACCAGGTTGCTCAAAGCCCCATCCAGCCTGGCCTTGAACACTTCCAGGGATGGGGCATCCACAACTTCTCTGGGCAACCTGTTCCAGCGCCTCATCATGAAGAATTTCTTCCTTATATCTAACCTAAATCTATCCTTTTTCAGTTTAAAGCCATTACCCCTTGTCCTATCACTACATGCCCTTGTAAAAAGTCCCTCCCCATCTTTCCTGTAGGCCCCCTCCATGCACTGGCAGGCTGCTATAAGGTCTCCCTGGAGCCTTCTCTTCTCCAGGCTGAATAACCCCAACTCTCTCAGCCTGTCGTCATAGGAGAGGTGCTCCAGCCCTCGGATCGTCTTTGTGGCCTCCTCTGGACGCGCTCCAACAGGTCCATGTCCTTCTTATGCTGGGGGCCCCAGAGCTGAACACAGTACTACAGGTGGGGTCTCATGAGAGCAGAGTAGAGGGGGAGAATCACCTCCCTCGACCTGCTGGTCACACTTCTTTTGATGCAGCCCAGGATACAGTTGGCTTTCTGGGCTGCGAGTGCACATTGCTGGGTCACGTTGAGCTTCTCATCAACCAACACCTCCAAGTCCTTCTCCTCAGGGCTGCTCTCAATCCATTCTCCACCCAGCCTGTATTTGTGCTTGGAATTGCCCCTACCCATGTGCAGGACCTTGCACGTGGCCTTGTTGAACTTCATGAGGTTCACATGGGCCCACCTCTCAAGCCTGTCAGGGTACCTCTGGATGGCATCCCTTCCCTCCAGCGCGTCAACTGCACCACTCAGCTTGGTGTCATTGTCAGACTTGCAGAGGGTGCGCTCAATCCCACTGTCCATGTCGCCAGCAAAGATGTTAAGCAGTGCCGGTCCCAATACCGACCCCTGAGGAACGCCACTTGTCACTGGTCTCTACTTGGACATCAAGCCATTGACTGCAACTCTTTGAGTGTGACCACCCAGCCAATTCTTCATCCACAGAGTGATCCATCTGTCAAATCCATGTCTCTCCAATTTAGAGACAAGGATGTCGTGCAGGTCAGTGTCAAATGCTTTGCACAAGTCCAGGTAGATGACATCAGTCGCTCTTCCCTTATCTACCAATGCTGTAACCCCATCGTAGAAGGCCACCAAATTTGTCAGGCACGATTTTCCCTTAGTGCAGCAATGTTGGCTGTCACCAGTCACCTCCTTATTTTCCATGTGCCTTAGCATAGTTTCCAGGAGGATCTGCTCCATGATCTTGCCAGGCATGGAGGTGAGGCTGACTGGCCTGTAGTTCCCCAGGTCTTCCTTTTTTGCCTTTTTAAAAATGGGAGTTATGTTTCCCCTTTTCCAGTCAGTGGGAACTTCACCAGACTGCCACGACTTCTCAAATATGATGGATAGTGGCTTAGCAACTTCATCCGCCAGTTCCCTCAGGACCCGCAGATGCATCTCATCAGGTCCCGTGGACTTCTGCTTAGATGGTCTTGAACATGATCTTCTCCTACAGTGGGCAGTTCTTCATTCTCCCAGTCCCTGCCTTTGCCTTCTGCGACTTGGCCGGTGTGGCTTGAGCACTTGCCGGTGAAGACTGAGGCAAAAAAGTCATTGAGTACCTCAGCCTTCTCCATATCCCGGGTAACCGGGTGTCCTGTTTCCTTCCGGAGAGGGCCTTTTCCAGTCTTCCTTTTATCACTGACATACCTATACAAGCTTTTCTTATTGCCCTTGACATCCCTGACCAGATTTAACTCTATCAGGGCATTAGCATTCCTAACCTGATCCCTGGCTGCTCGGACAATTCCTCCCAGGCTACCTGTCCTTGCTTCCACCCTCTGTAGGCTTCCCTGTTGTGTTTGAGTTTGTCCAGGAGCTCCTTGTTCATCCATGCAGGCCTCCTGGCGTTTTTGCCTGACTTCCTCTTTGTTGGGATGCATCGCTCCTGAGCTTGGAGGAGGTAATCCTTGAATATTAACCAGCTTTCTTGGGCCCCTCTTCCCTCCAGGGCTTTATCCCGTGGTACTCTACCAAGCAGATCCCTGACGAGGCCAAAGTGTGCTCTCCTGAAGTCCAGGGTAGTGAGCTTGCTGTGTGGCCTCCTCGCTGCTCTAAGGATCTTGAACTCCACCATTTCAGCCAAGGCTGCCCTTGAGCTTCACGTTCCCCACCAGCCCCTCCGTGTTGGTGAGAACAAGTTCTGGCATAGCACCTCTCCTTGTTGGCTCCTCGGTCACTTGGAGAAGGAAGTTATCATCAACACATTCCAGGAACCTCCTGGATTGCTTATGCCCTGCTGTGTTGTCCCTCCGACAGATATCGGGGCGGTTGAAGTCCCCCATGAGGACCAGGGCTTGTGAACGTGAGGCTGCTCCAATCTGTCTATAGAGGGCCTCATCCGCTCGGTCTTCCTGGTCGGGTGTCCTGTAGCAGACTCCCACTATAATGTCACCTGTCCCTGCCCTCCCTTTAATCCTGACCCATGAGCTCTCAGTCGGCTCCTCACCCATCCCCAGGGGAGCTCCATGCACTCCAGCTGGTCACTGACATAGAGGGCAACACCCCCTCCTCGTCCCCCCTGCCCGTCCTTCCTAAAGAGCCTGTACCCTTCCATTCCAACACTCCAGCCACAGGAGCCATCCCACCATCTCCGTGATGACGGTAAGATCATAGCCCTGCAGGCGTGCGTACGTCTCCAACTCCTCTTGTTTATTCCCCCTGCTACGTGCGTTTGCATAGAGGCATTTAAGTTGGGCCCCTGATGAAGCTGACGTACTGGCTGGAGTGGCTGGAATTCCTTTGTGCTGCTCTTCAGGTGCTCTCCTGCTGAGCTGTGATCCTTCTCCAGGCTCTGGGCACCTATTGCTGGCACTGGCATCAAACTGGTAGGAGTGGGACGGATTGAGGTTCCCCTTCTCCGGCAACTTTAGTTTAAAGCCCTCTTCACCATCTTGGCCAGCCTGTGACCGAAGATGCTTATCTTTACAGCTGAAGAGACTGTGACGGGAAGGTGACTGGAAAATGAAACACAAAGGGAAAGGTCCCTCGCTGTTCTTTAAGCACTGGTTTGAAATCAATGCGGATAATGCACTTGGAAGGACTGTCTCATTTACTGGTTTTCAGTAAATTGCTGGGCTGTGCTTCCGAGTGATAATGTGATAGTCATGTCTGTGCCAGGAAGAATATACTTTAAAAAAATAAATTTAAAAAAAGTAAAGAAAAAAAAGTGTGCAATTCCTTGATTTGGACAGTTTAGTCTGGGATGCCTGAATTCTATACATTGACTGAGAAATATCAGGGCTGCTGCATATCTCTCCTGGTGGTACAGTGCGTTTCTCAGTTCCCTGCAGCTTATTCCAAAGACACAACAAACTGTACTCAAACACAATATCCTCCTGCAGAGAGAAATGTTGTCTCCTGCTCACGACAGCCTGGCACGGCCTCTCTGGCAAAGCAGAGGTATTTTCTAACCATTGCTCTTCCTTCTTCCTTTGCTGTCTTGATTTTTCGCCCCATGTAGTCGGTGATACGCTCCCAGTGACTTCAGTGCTGCTGGATTAGGCTTAGGGTCCAATTATCCTCATTAAAAGTATAAACTAATAATTCATAGTTCAAAGTAGGTTTGCTGTGGACAGCACCACTAGGGATTTAGTGCATGATACTGGAGTTGGTGCTTAGGTTTTTCTTTTAATAATATTTTTTAACTGGAGGCAGATCTATTTATATATGCTTTGGGAGAATAATTTTATGGGTAAATATGATCTTTATTAATATTTTCTTTGTTAATTCACTGATGTTAGTAAAGAGCTTTGAAGATGAAAGCACTGTATGCAATAAATATTAAGATTATTCCAACTTATTTTAATGTTGCCAGCATTCCAGCTCCATCATCTTTCATCCAAGAATCTCAAAGTGCTTTCCAAATGTTAATTAATTTCCTCTCAACAGTCCAGGGAGATACCTATTATTATCATCTCCATTTCACAAAGGAGTCATTCTAAGTGCAATTTACCCCATGACTTGGTGAAAATCAGGTAATATGGCAGGAGTCTATGTGGGACTGACCCAAAAATCCCTGACTCCCATTCTCCCGTTCTTGCTGCTGGACAGCATTCCCTTCTTGGGAGTGGGGTGTGCCAGGCACCTGCGTGGTGCTCGCCCGCCTTCGTCAGGTGCTTTCATTGGTTGCTCTTAAAAGAGAAAAACAGACAAGGATAACATGCCACACCCAGGACAGGTGAGGAAACAAAACTCTTCAAAATCAGAATTACCATAGTTATGAATGGTACTGAGTGGGCTAGGGTGAATTTTCAGTATCTTTTAATGTGCAAGAGTAAATCGTAATTGGATGCTGGTTTAGCGTCCTATTGTAGAGTCAGAGTATTATAACCCGTTCTCAAAAGACTATTACAAGGGAAACATTTTCTCAAATGCAGCACAGGTGAGGGTATGTTATGGTGGAGAGTGCAAGTGGGCACGAAAGATCTGAGCTAAATAGCACGTGCCGCAGCTGAAACTTCTTCTAAAACACTCTCCCCAAACCAGAGGCTAAGTTAATGATGAGACGAGAAGATGATTTAGAGACAGCATGACTCCAGCAATCCATGAGAACAATGCAAAGTTCAAAAATAGCAGTATTGACTGGTGGAAAAACAACATACATATAATTTTCAGGTAATTACTACAGTATAATTAGCTCTGTTGTTTTCATATGAGCCATCTGAAATGAACTCTACTTGTTACTGGAACTCAGCTTTATTTACAGTGTTCCCATGACTAAAGTGATTCTTTAGAAACAGCGATTAGGTAAAAAATAAAGATGTGAGTACTTCATACCAGATACCATCTCCGTGCCAGCAGGCATAGACTAGCTGCTGGCATTTTATTCAGCATTTCACTCACCTCTACTCTGAACCACTTTAGGCAAGATGAGAGCTAAAGAACTGGAGAAGATAAACATAATCTACTCCTGTACTGTCTAGATTACTTCCACATGTAATGATCTACTGCTGTACTGCCTACGTTACTTCCATGTGTGGTCCATAATAGAAACGGTAGGACATGGAGGAGGAAAGAGACTCAAACCGTAACTGGCCTCTGTCTTTTTCTAGATCATTCTATGTGACTGATGCTCCATGCAAAATTGCTATAAACTAGGACTGTATGAAAACGTCAGTATTTTACATGCACTACGTGAGTGCACGAAGAGGGGGAGTAACATGTAACATCATAACAAGGACTTACTCTCAATCAAAGTTCTGGAAAATTTAGCACCTTGATTTTTTTTTTTTTTTTTTGCCACAGAACTTTGCTTATCAGGAATTATTCAGTATCTGTAGAAAGTAACTTCTTAAGCATTGGGACCTTGCAGTCTTACATAAAGTCACTTTTAACTGGAATGCGTTTGTCGCAGTTAAAACCTGGTTTTGTTGGTGATGTAAGTCTGTATGGCTTAATTAAAAGTCTGCCTCACCTCTCTGAAGATATTTTGGAAATAGATGTAGCTTTCGGTAGTTCTCTGTCCTCGTGTTTGAATAGTTCTTGCCCAATTTCAAGTTTCTGAACCATCTGACACTCTAGGTATTACTTGGCTTTGGTACGGCACCGCGCACTTCACAGCTCAGTATGGATCGGCGGTGGCCTGTTGCAGTTCCTTTTTACTCTTTCTTCTTCTGCTGCATCCCCACATTATGAAAATGGGTGCTAATGACAAAAAATCCCAATTGTGATTCAGCGAGATGGAATTTTGTTGACAAAAAAATCTGGATTCAACTCAGCCAAAGGAAATGCTTTTACAAGTGTAGATGAATATCTCAGGAATGACCATTTCTTCTCAGAGGAAAAAAGTATTCTAGCTTTAATTTAAAAAAAAAAAAAAATGAAAGATACAATTCAAATAAAAGCCCAGAGAAAAGTGAACAAAGGTATTTAACAGAACTAGATCCACTCAACAGTGGCAGTTTTCCTGGGGTAAAAGTTACAGAAGCCAAACTAGATGCTGCAAGGCAGTAGGATGCTGTTACCTTCTTAGCTCGGACTGCCTGTAACACATAGACCTCGTCTCAGCACAGAAAGCAGTCCCCTATGGCATAAAACTCCTGTAGCGTAAGTAAGTTTTACTGTTGAGACTACTGTCGTTACGTATAAAATTAAACAAGGCATTTTGCATGATAGCTCTGTGGCTGGTTCGGACGTAATCCAGGCACTTTTCTTTTCCTGCACCTGTGCTCTCTAAAGGTGCAAAACCTGAAAGGCACCAGCCGGAAAGCAAACAATCGCTGCGATAGGTAGGCTGTGTGCGGTGTGGTTGGGCAGCCGCGGCAGGCTGGTCCCCAGGGGAGACAAGCGGGAAGACCTCGTTCTGTTCATCCTCACCTTAAAACATAGTCTCCATTTGACACGACTGATACTTCATTTGACTCAGTCCAAATATAGAATAGCTTAATTATGAAGGACAGGCCTTAAGAACATTAGCGGAGTGCTATGAGCAAGCACATTATCATCCATTGATACTGGAGCGGAAAAGGCTAAGCAAATAGTTTTAAAGAATGGGCTAATTGTTGTGCCTATTACTATTGTCTTGCAGCTGCAACGCTTTGTATAGCAGTAAAGTACATAGGGAGCTGAGTTTGACTTGGAATGCATAATTCCAGGCAGGGAATACAATATAGAGGGCATTCAAATATCAAGGAGTGCAATTAAAATTTTTAAAGATTAGCAAAAATTGCAATGGGGAAAGAGTTTGTACCATGGCCACGGTAGGCTTTGAGTACTTGGGGTTGTAAACCACACTCAGATGTGTACAGCAATAGGGCAAGTTGATACTGAAGAACTGAAGAAACAGGAAATACGCAAATGAAGCTGGGATGCGTCACACCGTAACGCTGCATATGTAATTAAAGATTATAGTAACTCATTTACATATGCTTTCCATATTGCAATACCATTGTTATACCAGGAGATCTAAGGATATAAAAGAGGTGACATAAACAAAATGGTCCAGTATCTCTCCCTAATTTAGGATTTTAGGTGATTAACTCCCCCTCTGTAAGTTTTAATAACACAGGCAGCAAAGATGTAATGAATCTTCCTTTTCTAAGTAAAGCAGCCCTTGGTTTGAGCCAAATTTGAGAGATGATGCTAACATGATATAATATAATATAGTATAATATAATATTGCACTTGGATGTGAATTTAGGGGGAGATGTGTTTACCAGCCAAGTCTCAGTCACTCAGCATTGCTGAACTTACTATACAGCATATTGAGCAATGCCACGTATATTGCTTATAAAGAACAAAATGGACTTATTTTATCTGATATACTGGCTACTCCATTTTCTTCACATACAGCCAAGTAATTTTCACTAAAATGTACCTCTATGAGTTTTTTTTTTCCCCAGAAAAGGCTATTTCAGTGATACATTGATACATCTAAATGTTTTTTATGCCTCCAACAATCTCAGGAATAAAAGATGTATTCAGGATCAAAAATGCCCCCCCCCCGTTACTTTTGAGCACAGAGTAAGTTTGGACTATTAGACAAAGAGGGAAAAGTCTTGGAGACTCGGACTAATGAAAACAACATGTTAGTAGAAAAAATGCATATCTGTTTTAAAAATGTTATTGTGTCTGAACATGGTTTTAAGCGAGTGAGTTATGTGACATGATACATTTTTGGGGAGGTTACAGAATAGGAAAATGGAAGAAATGGAGGTGGAAGGTAGATTCTGGAAGTCATTTATTTTACTGCAATATGGCAAAAAGGGGGAAATGAACTTTTGAAAATTGGGCATTGAAAATATCAAAACTTTGAGTGGTTGAGGAAAACTCTGATCTTTATTTTTCTCTCTCTCTGTCCCTCCCGCCTCCTGCAAAAGGTTAAAAGAAAAAATATTGTCGTTTTAGCTCAGAAACAGAGGTGACTGACAACTGTAAGACTATTTTGGAGGTGTTCTTACCTGCTCCGGTTGCACCCCAGTTGCACTACTTGATGGGCATGTCCTTTTGAAATGAAGACAGAATCGTGACAGATCTGAGTGTTGCCATCACTGACAGAGCTGCACTAGAGCCGGAGCAACTGAGAGCACCTTTGAAAATTACTGTGTGTTGACAAAGTCTTTTCTTAGCAAAGAAACCATCATCTAAGTCTCAGGAGTAGAGAGGAACAAAATTTCATTACATGTAAATAATTGTCTAAAAATAGAAGCACAGATTGCTTTTCACATTAAGTTCCTTCTTCATACTGAAGTATATACTGCATAAAAAGAAGTGACTATCAGAAGTCCAAACTGAAAAATAAGGGGGCTGTATTAGCTTTGTCTGTAAAAACACTTACAGTATTTAGGATGAACCATTTTGAATTGAATATTCTGTATCCTCTCTTTTAGTTCGCTTCCTTATTTTAATGTATCTGAAGACATTCTCAGCCTGTTTTATTTAAAGCAAGTTTTGAAAGAGGACACTGTGGTTTATGGCCATGTGTCAGGTTTGATAGTGTTATGCCATGATTTAGCAAAGCACTTAAGCACATGTCCACATCCCACTGAATTTGGTAGGAAGTGAAGAAGCAGAGGAAAAAGTGTTTGCTGTGCAGCAAGCCTCTTTCGGGGGGGGGAAAAAAAGCAATTGAAAAAAAAAAAGCTTTGTCTTTATAAGATCATAGATCTTTTTGCCAAATTCCTTAAACTAGACACAAACTCATAGATCATATGAGATCATGATTATTAAACATATTCAATCATTCAAAATGAAGTATTCTAAACTGGGCTGGTTCAGACCACTGAAATAGATCAGCTAATTATGGTACATGTGGGCGTACTGGGTAGTCATCTGACTTTTATTTTTTTAGGTATCTTGCCTAGCGCCCTGCCCCCTCCCCAAACCAGCATTTTAGACACTATGATAAGTCTTCATTACATGCAGTATTAAGCCAGAGTATCGGAATATTACTTATCAGCCTTTTCTAATTGCTCCTCATTTTCTGAATGCTTCATTTGATGTGCTGGTGCTGAACGCCGAGAACTGTAAAAGAAATCCATGAGAACAGCGTGTACTTGGCATATCTGCAATAGGAACGGGAAGTATGCGTGACCTGGAGAAGAAAGAGGGGTACCAGCGAGGAGTCAAAAGACGCACCTGGGTTTTCTGTCCATCTGCTCTTGAGACCAAGCTGGGGAATGTTTCTGGGTGAAATGCTTTGAAATGAAACGTTTGGAAAGAGATGTGGGTTGTTTTCCTTTGCTCAGAGAATCGGGACTTCATATATATTCTTACCAACAAACAGCATGGTATCAAAAAGCTACTTACTAGAAAGATATTTGATACCACTATCACATTCTTCCCTCAATGGAAACTACCTAATTTTAAATTGTGGCTAACTATTCAGGTCATATGGGAGACAAATTATAATTCAGTAATAATCATGAGTGGTAATCTCTTTACCGCTGATTCCCTGTGTGGCCTCAAGCATGCTTTCTTTAATCTGTAGAGTGGAGACATTAATGCTTTTTTTGTCTTGCAATGCAGATAATATAAGTGCTTTCTGAATGTGCGATGATGAATTTTATAGCAGCTATGGAAAAACAGCAAATTTTGTAGCTCGCTCTCACTTAATAAGATGTACAATATTGGCCGTGTTCAACAAATTTTTTCTGTTCTATGCACTAAGGTAAAGTCCAAGTGGAGAAAGTGTCATGGCAAGCTGTAATTAGAGAGTAACACACAGGGAAAAGGAAGCTGAATCAAGCTAAGGTGTGTGACTTAAATGCTAGTATTTAAGCCCATCAACTTCACAACTGAACCAGTCATCTTGCCAGGTAGCATTTTTGGTATATGTCTTTCCCCTCCGCATTATCTGGTCTGCTGTTGCAAGAACCCACATTTGACTAGAAAATTAAACGACATGGGCAAATTTGGGTCTAAAAGCTCTGCTCTGACTCTGTAGGCCCTTCTAAAAACACTTGTATTGCTTTTCCTGAGCAAGAGGAAAACCCGGGCAAGCTCACGTTGATTCCCTGAACTCTCTCTGCAGTTCAGGGGATCTCTATCATCTCCCGCTTCGTGGTGCGGTTGGTGCAAATCAGGAGCCGGAGGACGGCTGATGGCAGGACATTCTCCCAGCTAGTCCTGCAGCCGCCCTGCCACCCGCCGCGGCCCAGCAGAGCGGTTTGCCCGCAGCCGGGCACCCACCCTCGGCCTCGGCGGAGCCGGAGCCCGGCCGGCCCGCCCCGCCCTCGCTCCCGCCGGGAGAGCAGAGCACCCAAGCGCCCGCGGAGGGACCTCAGCCTAGTCCCGTGCTCTTTCACTCCTCAGGCACTTAAAACTGCGGATTAAGTAGCAGGAAGCAGAGTTTCAAATTCCAATTTTAATCAACTTATTACTAGAGGAATGCCTATCCACCTCTTCCCTTTGGTGATCCTATTCGAGAGGGCCCCCGGCACCCCGGGGGCTCTGGCCGGCGCGGCTGAGGAGAGCCGGGGCGCAGGCACCTTCAGCGGCCCGGCCTCGGGAGCGCTGCCCGCTCTCCCCTCAGCGCCCCGTTCCCCCGCACGGAGCGAGCAGCGGGGAAGGCGGGACCGAGGGGGCCGCGCTGTCAGGGGGAAACTTCCCGGGCAGGGTGGCGGCGACACGCTGCTCCCAGGGCGGATCGCAGATACCCCGCCGAAGGCCCGGGGCTCCCCGCAGCCCTGGGGAGGAAACCTGCGGGCCGCTCCCCGCCGAAGACCCCCCGCCCGGCAGAGCGCAGAGGAGGGACAAAATGGCGCCGCGATTCAAACGCTGCGCGCTGCGTGCCGGCGGGGGGGCGGCGGGGGGGCGGTGTCCCGGCGGGGTTCACTGCGCCTGCGCCCGGAGTTGCAAGATGGCGGACAGTGCGGAACTAAAGGTAAAGCGCAGCTTCAATTCCCTTCGCGATGCCCCTCGCTGCCGCGCTCGGGGCCGCCGGGGCTGTGCTCTCCCCGGCGCCGGGGGCGAGCCGAGCCGCCGCCGGCGCTGTGCGGCGCCCCGCGGCGCTGCCTCGCCGGGGTGGCTGCGGCGGCGCCCCGCCGGCAGCGGGGGCTGAGGGACGGAGCGGGGCGGGGAGCGGAGCTGTCCTCCCCTCGCCTCTCGCCCGACCGCTCTTCGCCGGGCAGCCCCGCCGGGCCCGAGGGGCGGCAGCGGGGCGGGCGGGGAGGGCTCCCCTCGGCGCTGGCGGAGGGGGCGGTTGGGCTTGGGCCGGGCCGGCGCAGGGGTGAGGGCGGCGGCGACGGCGGCCGGGGGAGCCCCCGGGAGTTGCCGGCGCTGGGCAGCGCGGCTCGGCCGCCCCGGAGGCGGGGGACGGTTCGCCGGGCTCCCCGCAAAGTTTCCAGGGGACTCCGCCAGCGGCGCCGGGCGGGGAGGGAGCCCTGAGGAACGGCTCTGCCCGCCGTTGACAGGCGGCCGGCTCCTAACGAGCGCCCTCGCCGCCCGGCGCGGGGGGGGGGGGACCGCCGGGGGAGCCCCGCTTGCCTCGCCCAGCTCCCACCCCGGTAAATAAAGGGCGTCACAGGCAGATGCTGAGGAGTTGCGAGGTGTTAAGCTTGCGGCTGTCCCTGTCATCCTGCGAAACGCGTCGAAACCTGGTGCTCTGAAGCACCCTCGAGCGAAGTTGCAGCTCCCCGAGTGGGTGAAGCTGGGCGGGGGGGGGGGTCCCGCTGGTTGCGGGGGGGTTTAGGTGGGACTCTGCCCGGGATGGAGGAGAGGGAGCAACTCCGCATAGCACGTCCCATCAGGTGTTTTGAGGAGTAGTGGTGGTGGAATAGTGGGTGATGGGGTATCCACTCTGTGCACCAAAAAAACCCCCCAACATATATCCAACAGAAAAGACCCCAGAGAACTTTCTAGTCCCTTTGGCAAGGTGTGTGTGGGTGTGAACTCTGCCTTGCACACCCAGCAGTGTATTTAAAAGTTTGAGAATTTCATTGCCGTTGTCATAGGGTCGTTATTCATCAGGAGGGCTTCTGTCTCGTACTTCAAAGTTACCACAGTGAAAGACATGAATCTGAAGTATATTAAATGTGTAACATAAACTACAGAATATGTAAAGTATAACTAGGGAAATACTTTGTCTTTCCCTAGAGTTTCGGTCTACGTATCAAAGGTTTCTTGTGCTTTCATTTTTAGATGCTTAAAGAGCTGTCAGGATGTAAAGAAGTATAAAATCTTGTGTGTGTTCCAACTTTGTGGGGTCTGTGTCTGCCAGGTCAGGACAAATAGATCCTCCTTTAAATCCTCTGCTCTTCTTTGGTTTTTGGGGTATCTGGCAGAGTATATTGCTTGAGCTGAGTTGCCCCCAAGCCTTTTTTTTTCAAATTGTGCTTCCCACGTAATGAGATAAAGGGTCAAGATGTGATTCCAGTGTTAAACTTTTGTTAATCTTAGTGTGGTAATTGGGGTGGTGTGTTTTGGTAACTGACTCTTTAAGAGTTTTTGGTGCGCAGTAGCTGGCTTGGGTTTATGTGATGCCTTTGTAAACAAGACTGACTCAAATGGAGCAAAAAGAGGCAAGAGCTAAGGAATAAAGTTTTTTTGGATGTGTGTTAAGATGGCAGGATGGTGGTCAAAGAAGAGTGCTGAAAGGCATGATTTTACTATGAAAATCAACAATTTATTGGTCTTAGGAGCTTTGAAACCCGAAGCCTCTCCTCTTGTCCATCGCAGAGTCTGCGGGCTCTGGGTACGTATATGTGTGTTGGAGTGCCGTTGGTCTGCGCAAGCGTAGCGTAGAGGCCTGTCCTTTTCTCTTTCTCTGCAGCTTTACAGGTGGAACTTCTGTAGAAGTGCGTTTGTGGCTCCTTGTCATCCCGAACTTCTTTATTGATCTCTTTCTGAAACCTGCTTCTTGGGAACCAGTAGAGAGAAATTACGAATTTTTTTTTTTTTTTTTTTAAGTACTGTTGCTGCCTCAGGGATCTGAAGGGTAAATGTCAAACTGACTAGTTTATTTTCAATTTCACTTTGCTGCTCAGGATATGTAGTGGTACTTGCAAGCTGGGACTGTCGGATGGTAGCACTGCATTCTGTGAAAAATTGTTTGGGGGTTTTTTTGGTAGCTATGGGGGCTTGGCAGTTTACATAAGAAAAAACCAGTTACTTCATAAGTTCATACTTTGAAGACTTCAATACCTTTTTTTTTCCTGTAGACCGTACAAAGAAAAAGAGGTGTGTGGGTGTGTCCTTCTCTGTCAGGAAGGAGAGGGAAAGACAAGGGGGCACGAAATTTCTGCTTAGGGTTGTAGCTGTCACATATGAGTTTTTCAAAAGTAGTCCAGCTCAGTTACTAGGTACTGGATGAGGTGAGTGCTCCTTGGAAAAAATGTGGCTAATGGAAAGCCGTTATATCGTAGTTGGGTGCGGTGGGTATTTTTAAGCAGGAATAAGTCTCCAGAAAATGTGCTTTTAAATGATTTCTTGTTTTGAAAGTTGAAAGGAGTCATAACTAAGGGAGAGTTTGTGATTACGACGCTGCTATTTGAAGAATGAACAGTGAATTCCTTTAATGATTTTAATTTTCTTAGGTAAAATCTTTTCACGTTTCTCCTCTGATTAATTAACAAATGGCATTTATTTCAGATTTAGTGACCTTTAAAAACTAAAATCAAATGTAACAGTTGCGCAGTAACTCACTTGTCTTGCCAGATAAAGCTTGTCAGAAAAACTTAGTCAAGTTTCTAAAACTTTCTTGCCTTCCTGTGTAAAGAACCATGGGGCTATATGTTGGTAATGTACACACATGTAAATTGGGGAGTGTGCTATGACGGGTGGTATTGCCAAATGCACAAAGTAAAATTAAAGATCTTGCTTCCTCCAGAAAAACAGTGGTCACTCTTGCTCGCCATAATTTTTCACAGAGTTGTAAATCATGAAAAAGTGTTCCCTGTAATGTATTTAGTTACCATGATCAAGAGTATTTCAGTCTCTCGCCCCATTTGAGAATGTTTGTCCTACTGGAAAAAAAAATGAGATAAGATCAAACATACTTTGCAGATCCCAGACTTGTAAGGTTACTGAATTCTTTGGTGGTACTCTCGCAGGTTTGGATAAATTGAAGCAGTATGTTTTCATTTCTGTTGATGAAACAAGGTAACTGAAGAGTCTGTTCTTCTGTGGATTACCTCCCTAACGCCATAGGCTGAGGCATATGTGAATTTTCCTGATCTTAATTACTATTCCTGTATAATTGCATACAGACTCTAATTTATCTCAAGGTAAGCTATTTAAAGCTCTTTCTAATTGGAAGGAGTATACTTGAGTGATTAAATCTTTCCTTCAATATTTCTTACATCTCTTTAAATTGGTTATTAGATTGTTGTGATCTTTGCCTTCTACTCAAGTCTTTTGGAAATCATTACACAGTTTGCAATAATCAATTCAATTATACATGGATCAAAGAATGAAAAAGAAAAGCTTATGTTCTAGTATTGTCATTCTTGATACTGTCCTAAGAAGCTGGTTTGGAAAGCACATGCTGGGAGGTTTTCTCCTTTGTTCTCTCTCCTTTTAAGAAAGTGCCTTTGGGGATTGAAGAGATCCCTGGTGTGTTTCTTGTTAGACACAATTTATACTTAAAAAAAAAAAAGTGAGCCAAGAGTTTGAATGAAAATTCATAATAGCATTTCCACACAATGGTGATGAAAACAAAGCATTTAAAAATATTCAGTTGGGAAATACCCCTCCCCTAAATACAGTGAAGCAGTTTTTTGAGGAGGAGAGGCTAGTAGCACGGCTTTCGGGTGGTGGTGATAATAGTGACAAATGGATCTCTGGTATGGAAATGCAGTTGTGTTAAATTGCATCGTCAATGCTATTAAGCATAAGCTACCTATTTCAGTGTTCAATTAGAATTTTACTCTTCAGTATTATGAGCTATTTTTGCTTAATCCTTTTATAAGTTGCTGGGGTTGTGTGTTTCTGTGATTAAAGTCAATATAATCCACTTTTCATTGTTATCTGAGTCCATGGATTACGTTATTTTCATGCCTGTAATTTGGTGTATGTCAGTATAATTGTGTTTTTGACTGTATTTTGGTCTAGGTATCTTTTTTGAGCTTTTGGCCTTCAACACTGGAATTGCAGATATCAGATGAATAAAATTGGCAGCTGTGTATCACTGCTTAACTGTCAAAGCCCCAATCCATAACACTTCTTTATTGCCAATAAAAACCAGATTGCATATTGTGTACACGTAAATATAGTGTCAGCACGCTTCTGGTGTAAACCCCTCACAAGTGTTAGGGGCCATCCTGGAAGTCTTTGTAGGCCTGTGCCAGTGAAATTCTTACTCATTGCCACTTGTGAGAAGGAAGGAAGGAAGGAAGGTGTAAGAACCAGTAGTTCATAGTAGTTATTTTTAATGGATTTACAATTAATTTCTCTTCTGGTTATAAAGGTATTTAGAAATTACAGTTAAAAGGCTTAGAAGCTAAGAAGCGGGTAGAAGATGCATCTTATTTAGCTTTATTCCTTGAGAATAAGAGAAGAGTGTTACCCTAGGGAGGGGAAGGACTCAGGACTGCTTGGCCATTGATAAGAATGTTTATGGATCAGAGACACAAGACACATATTTAAAAGCATCCCATGAAGCAGGGTGTAGACAGTTAAGATATCTTCAGATACTGAAGTTATTTATAGGGATGTAGATGACTGGTATGGTTTATACTGTGACCTGCCTGCATTCATATAGAGCACAAAGATAAGTGCAGACTTGTCACTAATGTGTTTGGCATGGTAGATTTTAGTTCCTGTAATCCGTTCTTGCAGAAGTCAACATCTGATCATTTTTCTTTTTAGTGCCATTATGGTGAAAAACAAAACAGAACTTCTGAACACTTGAGACTCGAGTGCTCCCTGTAATTGTCCTGAGATACCCCCAGCCGTCTCCGATCCTCTGAGTGCCTCGCTGCTGCTTTTCTCTGAAGCGTCTCTTGTAATCCTTGTCGATTGTAGTAATGCTTATGAGTGAGTTCGGAGCTGAACCCCAGGGTTAGTCAGCTGGTGGACTGCATCAACGTGGGGTTCATTGGTCTCTGCCGAAACTATTGAATTTGAAGTAATAGTACCTTTCTTGCTGTGAATCAGCGTTTTGAAAGGGTTACTTTGTGGGGCCTTGGGATCACCCAGTGTCTCAGAGGATTTGTGGCTGCGAAATGGATTGGATCTCTTGCAGCTTTTCTCTTACATGGTGGTATTGGTGTTTGGCCCTTTGGCTCCACAAGGAAAGAATTCTACCTACAAACCTTAAGTTGTCTCAGAAATGTCTGTTTACTTTTGCTGCTGTGCTTCTGCTTTAGCAACTTTTGCTTTGATGAAAGATGTTACAGGTGCCCTTCTAATGGAAGACTCTGCTTTATCGCCCTCCATAAAAAGTAGTAAAACCCTTCTGAAAGCCACGATTTCAGTGAAGAATGCAAATGTGGCTTTTACATTAAAAACTTGGCGGTATATACCTTGTGTGTCTTTCGCAGCCCAGCTGCCTCAGCTTGTGCTGTTCCGTGTAAGTAGGAACTTCACCTCTGGTTAACACCAATGTGCCTGCAAGAATCACAGAGAAATGTTTGTCCTGTTCTTTGGGGGGGGAAAGGGGAAATGTATTGTTTGGGTGACTGCTGTGACACATGCTTGGGCAGCTGAATTTCAGAATCCTCTTGATCAAGCTCAGATATTGATTGTTGCATTGCTCTGTCACTATTTTCAGCTCTGTGTAGACCAGTAAATGCTAGGAGTGTTGGTTTGGGCTTCTTAAAATGAAGATGATTGGATTTTATGATGCAAAAATTGCGTGTAGTACCTTCAATGGTAGTCTGTTCATGAAAATAAATGCCTTTCTTAAAAGTAGATTCTTTTGCTAGTTAAAGAGAGGGGGGTGAGGAGGAGAAAGGAGCTCCAGTAGCTTACAGAAGGGTGCTTATTTCTGTAATTTTACTCAACGCTCTCAAAGCCATTTTGAACAACTAGTCACTGCCATAAAATGTGGCTATTTCAAAGTAAGTTAGAAGCTTTGGAGCTACAACAAAAAGTAGAAGATGTTAAACCTTTGAAAATGAGAATATATGGAGTTGAGGATGGGGATGGGAGATAATAGCTTGTCTAGCCTTATTCTGATCTTTCAAATTTTCAATAGCAGCCGGAACGAAATTAAACCAGGTAATATTATATTATTGTTCTCTGTGTGCTGTGGTACAAACCTTCCTATTGTCATTTATTTTCTTACTGTTTTGCTGAGACCCCTGTGTCTGTTGCAGCTGTATTGATCTGAGAGTTTGTCAGCGATTTGCTTAATCTTATTCTCCTGTTGGGATTAGGGATGGCTATAGATGTACTGCCATGTCTCCGCTGTTCTGTTCTGTCCCTTAGCATACACTGGAGGGATAGCAGAGTGCTCTGTAAGCAAGCATTTTATTCCAAGACTAGGGGAGAGTAGGAATTAGCAGAAGGTGGGTATTATGGGGCTTGTCTAGAATATGTGAAACAAAGAAATGAAAAGCTAGTACACAATTAGACCAAAGGTCAACCTAAGCTTGACCTTTATGTCTATAGGAGATGATATACAAGAGATTTATATAGGAAGTGACATGATAATTAATGGAGAAGGAAAAGGAGCCTTTAAAAGCCATTGCTTGGTGAGGATAGAGTCCTAGGCTCTGCAGCAGAGCAAAGACTCTGTGGGTATGCTAAAGTTTATTTAGCATGGAGGACAGAAAGATAAGTGTTATTCACTTTATAGATTGCTCTGTAGTGAACTTCCCTTGTTTTGTTTAGGAAATGGTAATGAGCTTTCTGGATACAGGCTAATAAACATGTATGAGTTCTGCCTCCTCTCTGCTTCTGCCAGGACTGCATGGGCTGTAGGTAATGCTTCAGTTGCCAGTTTCCATCCCAGAAGTACATCTAACAGCAGGAGAGAGTCAGAAGGGGAGAGTTTCAATCTATACCCTGCTTTGGGGCTGATACACAGCCAACAGCGTTTCCAGAATAGTAAGATGTGAAGCATCCCTTTATCTCTCTAAATATCTTCTTCCTTATGCCTTGCATGTTTGTAGTGCATACTAGGAGTCCTTTTTCCCAGTTTCCAGCCCAGATATGATTTGTGGTGCTAAATTCTTCAAACCAAGAGTTCAGTAGGACTCTCCTGTTAGCTTTTCTTGGTGTTATTTTGTTTGACACCTAGTTGCTCCCTTGATTCTGACCATAGATTATTTGGTAATTTTGGTTGGAAGGGACCTTGGGAAATTTCCAGTCCAACCTCCTGCTTAAAGCAGGATCAGCTATGAGGGCAGAACAGGTTACTCAGGACTTTATCCAATCTAGTCTTTAAAACCTCCAAGGATGGAAACTGCACAACCTCTGTGGGCAACCTCTTCCACTGCTTAACCGTTCTCATGGTGAAAACCATTTTGGTTTGTTTGGTTTTGGGTTTTTGGGTTTTTTTTTGGTTTTTTTTTTTGTGTTTGTTTTTTTTTAATATCCAGCCTGAACCTCTTATTTCAGCTTGTGCCTGTTGTCTCACATCCTTCTGCTGTGTACCTCTGTGAAGATCATGGCTCTGTTTTCCTGATGACCTCCTTTACATGTTGGAAGGTTGCCATTAGGATCCTCCAGAGCCTTCTCTTCACCAGGCTGAAAAAGCCCTGTTCCCCCAGCCTCTTGCCAGATCATCTTGCTATACCTCACATATTTGACAATAAGATACCGGCAGCTTGTTTGGGGATGGGATTTGGGCAGATGATTCCATGCCACAGATGTAGTTCTTGAGGAGTTTTTATTCCTGTGGATTTCTGTTAGTGGAGATGTATTACAAAATCCTTTACGTCCTCAGAAATGTGCAAAAGTAGTTCCTGAGACTGTCTGCTGGTATCACTGGAAAAGGTGGAGGTTGCATCAAAAAAACTAGATTTCAAAAGCAGTGACCTTCTGAGGGGAGGTGATGACAGCTGACAGGCAGCAGGTAGGCATCTCTTCACCAGGAAGCTCCATAGGATTCTTGTCCATTTTGAAAATGGTATACCAAGCTCTCCCACTCTTTCCTCCCCTCCCATTAAATACATGGTTATAAAGCAGATGGAAAATGAAGCTCAGTCTTCTTACTGCTTGGTTGCAGCATTGCCTTCCTGAAGATGCATCTTTTGTGGCCACAGCCATTCGAGTGGGCAAACATTTGTGATAAATGTTCTCAGAAATTTGTGTTGGGCACGAGTTAAGTCATAATCTTTGGGCGGAGCTGAGATTAGAGGCCTGGTTTTCTAAGGTAGATTTATACTAGGAAAAAAACAGTTCTCTTCAAGAGAGATGACAGAGTATAAAACTACAGAGAGCTTTAGTTACGCTAGAATTTTATGTTGAAGCTGTAGGGGTTTGTCTTCAGAGTGGTTCTTTCACTGGGTAGGTACTCAAGCTGCCAGCCAGTATTGTGGCTTTACCTTTCCATACTGTACCACGCATTTTTGAGCAGCTGTAGGATCTGTCATCTGCAGCATTTTCAGGGGGTGTGGTTTGCAGGAGGGTGCCTTAGGTCCATCAAATTTCAGCCTTGGCCGTCTTGACCATGTATTTGCTTGATGCTGCTACTCTGTTCTTGAGGCTCACAAAGGGGAGCAGATTGGCTGCTGAGCCAAAAGGCAGAGTTTAGCAAAATAATTTATCCTTGGTTGCTTCTGGGATTAAAACTGGCTCTGTGTATCTCTGCAGAACAACTGGTAGTCCTGCGAGTCACTTCATTGGTCTACTCTGGTCTTGGTCCTTCTGCGTTTTTGTGGTCTGTTCAGTGTAGCAGACCATGCGAGGTTCCTCCAGCTTTGTTTTGCGTGTGACACTGCCAGAGCTTCTTCCTGAGAAAGTATATCTTCTTGAGCATCTCTGCTTGTTTGCTGTGTAAGCGGATAGCATACTTTCGCTGCCCAGCCACATGAAGAAATTTACTGTCCCTTTAAGTGGGACAGTCGGTTGAGAATCATTCAGAGCTGGAACTTCTTGCTTACCTTCATTTACAGTCTTCTGCACGACGTTCCTCCTGCCCTTGTCATAGAGCAGGGTCTGAACTTAATGGGGCTGCTCTGTTCAGCTTTTCAACTGAAAACATGATTAGTTCACATGCAAAATAGAATATAGGATGGAAATAGCAGTGAACATAGTTTTGCTTGGCAATTTAGCATAGGTGCAGCTCACTATTTTTTATTTTTTTTAAAAGCAGAGGCCAGATACAATAAGGATAATGTGTTTGGTTCAGGTAGAATCTGTAATTTCAGCTGCAGGAGTGTGTCGTAAAAAGTTGTGTGGATGAGAATGTTTTCTGATACATTCATTTCTCATATTGTTTCTTGAGACTCCCTTGACAAAATGATCTCACTTCTGTGCAGATGTTGTATCTTGTTTCCCTGGTGCAAAATAAGAGTCTTTGAAACAGTCCAAGTGTTTGTGTAGATTTTCAGCTTATTGAAAAATCTGTTGGAGACAGCTCTGCTCAGGCAATCTATGGAGTTGTTAGTGCACCTATAAATATATTGCACCAAAATGAAAAATGTAGAAACTTCAGCAGCAGTACAGAAACGAAGCTGTTATTTTTTGTAGGTTCTGTGTTGATTTAGCAGGATCTCATCAGTGAATCTGCTGAGGCCACGTGGTGGCGGGGCTTCAGATTTTTTTAATCAAGTATCAGAACTGTTGTTGGTTTGAATTACAAGTATTTTAGATAATATTTTTCTAAAGGGTGTACATCCAGGTTTTAATTTAATTAATTTCCCCTTTTACCTCTTTGGTGTTAAAATTTGACTCTTTCAGTTGAGAAGTAACATTTTTATTAGAGGCTCTTGACAATGTCGCTTGGGTTTCTGAGGAAATGGCTAAAAATAAACATGCGTTGTAAACTGAATCTTAAGAATGTAAAAGTAGCTGTACTGGTTCAGACCAAGGGTCCATCTGGCCCGGTATTGTCTCCTACAGCTTCCAGAAGTGAGTGCATACGGAAAAGCGAAACCAGGACAAAGTATGAGAAATAACTGTCGCCTCCCTGCAATATTCCCCTGGTCTCCAGCTATTTTCAGCTCAGTTCTCTGAACCCAATGGGGGCTACTAGCTGGACGAGCCATAATAAATCTATTTTCCAAGTGCCTGTCCAGGTTCCTCTTGAACCTATATAAACTTCTTTTGTTCACAGTAGTCTGGTCGGGATTTCTGTTGTTCTGCTGCTTGCTGCGTGAGGACCTTCTCATTTTGTTCTAAGCCTGGTTCCAGCCAGCTTCATCTACTGGTCACTATGCTGGGTAATGAAAGAGGCTGAACAGCTGATTCCTGTCCGCTCTCCTTGTGCTGTTTGTGGTTTTCTAGGTTGCTATCATATCTGTCCCCATGTTCTCTATTTTTTAGGTTGAAAAATCTTAGCTTTTGCTATTTCTTAATTAGGGAAGTCATGCTGGACTTCCGTCATCCTTCTGTGAACATTTCCACTTCTAATATGTTGGGGGTTTTTTTTTTGGTTCTTTTTTTTAAAGATGAGACCACCAAAACCACTTGCACTTTGAGATCTGGGTGAGCCAGGGATTTATAGAGCATATAATGATTTCTCATTTGCTCTTTGTTCCTTTTCTAATGATTTCTAACAATGATTTGTGTGTTTGACTGCTGCTGAGCTGCTGTTTTTGTATGTCTGTTTATCTTGGGCCCAGGAGCTTGCTCTAGCACGGTAAAGGTCATCCCAGAGCCCATCACTTCATATGTAAAGCTAGGTCTGTCTGGTCTGCTTTTCCCCATAGGCATCACTTTACATTTATGTACATTGAATTGCTGTCACTGAGGTCTTTCAGTGATTCTTCAGTTTGCCTTCATCCTTACAAACGCGTCATATTGTCAGCAACTTTGTCACACCACTGATCACTTAGTTTTCTAGGTCGTTAACGAATAGGTTAAGCTATGTGTGCCAGTGTAGGCCCTTGCAGAGCTCCATGCATGACCTTCCTCTATTGTTTGGTCTTGGAACAACTTGGACGCATTGGTAATAGAAGAACTTTGAATAGCAAGCTAAGGATCTATGGCCTGTTTTTTTTAAACAAAATATGATTAATGCTGTAAGAATACCCAGCTTGTGTGTGCAGACTGGATTTTCATAGCTTCCTTTGACCTGTACTACTCTGTTGTTTTTAAACATATGTAGAACTCTGAGGTGGTGCCAAGCTGTTTTAAGGGGAAGCAGAGATGTGTTGAAACTTGTTTCCTATGTTCAGTTAACTAGAAAAGTTTTTTTTAAAATGTGCCTTTGTTTTTCACAGTATGTTCACATAGCTTAGTAAAGGGCTTGAGCTAAATTTTAGTTGATTAACTGCATTGACTCCTTCGTTCCTCGGGCCTGTACCTGACTGATATCTTGATGCCTCTATTTTGATTTTTTTTTTCCAAACCCTAGACTGTCCTTTGCTTTTGACCTAGAGGCTGAGCAAGGTTGTGAAGTAACACGATGCTTACAACATCCTTACCTGGAAGTAGAAGCTATATGTTATCCAGTGAGTTGTATCGGGAGGCAAAAGGGTGAAGACACTTCATACTAAAATGCTAGGCTGAAACCCAGAAAATGCTTTGTTTTGTCATGAGATCCTAAATAATCTCCCCCCCCGCCCTATGCCTTTGGCCCGTATATGAAAAAAGGGCCAGGCAGAGTATAAATTCACCAACATGCGAGAGTCATTCAGATGACATTAATAAGCTGCAAAAGGCTTGTATATATGCAAATTCCTATTCAGAGTGGGATTTGGATGAGTGTGGTTAATGAGGTGGGGCAGTAGTTTGGTCAGTAAAGATGAAAAGGAGCAGTGGCTGGAGCAGTGTCCTCCCAAGTGGGGTGGGAGTTCGGGGGGAGGCAGCTCACCGCAGGGTAGGAAAAGTTAAGGGAGTGTTTGTATCTACAGTCAGTACTGCAGAAACAGCACATTTTCTGTTTTCACTTGGTCAGGATTGCCATGGAAGTTTTAACTTTGCTATCAAAGTTTTCTTAGGCAGTTCTTTCAATTCTGGTTGTTCTTGTGGCTGAAGCCAAGTTAAATGCAGTATCGTTTTTGGAGTTTACTTGCAATAGTTTTCATGTATTTTAAATCATAGGTGTGGCTGAAACTTGGCTTATAAAAACCTTCATTCCATCAAGCGGTTTGTTTCCATGCAGGGCAGGGGTTATTGTGTGAATAGATTAATTGAATTCAGTCTTAGTTTGATTATGAGAAAAACACAGTGCTTGAAGGATGAGTTTGCGGGGAGGGGGACAATGTGTCAGATTGATGGCACTGGGAAATGAAATATCTCTCTTCCTGCTGAGCAAGTGTCCGTAGTATCTCTCCCTAACATGCGCCAGTGTGACTGTGAAAGAAATGTTTCTATAGGCCTTGTCTGTGCTATATGTGAGCCAGGAAAATATTGCATGGAGAATGTATTCTTAGCTTTCTAACGCACTGTTGAATGTTTTGTCCTGGGACTAATCATTGCGAGCTAACGGGTTCTTAAGCACTGCATGCTTGTCTTTGAGCCTATAGGTGACATGATGCAGTTAATACATGTAAAAATACAACTTTCTGGTGTGGGCAGCCCTGGAAGGTGGAAGGACAGAGTAGCCCAAATTCTGAGGGGTGAAGTAGGATTGTGGGGTTAGGATCAACTTTGTCAGTAGTCTAGGCCTTGCCTAAGATGCATCCTCTCAGTCTGTCTCTGGCTGCATGTTGTCATTTGAAACTGTTTTCTTTATCCTCTTTTGAATGCTGAAGAAAAGCAGGAAGGTCTGCTTCCTCTCCTATTATTCCATCATCTTTTTGCATTTTCACATAGTGGGAAGAAACCAGTTGTTGTGGGTGATATGAAAAACTGAGCTTCCTGCTTTCTCTTTCTTTGTCCCCATGCCTCTTTTAGATGTCTTCCCCAGGATACGCATTCAGTGTTTGGCACTGCTGCTGCCCCGTTGCTCTCTTTCCAAGCTGCGCTGGTACTTGGAATGAAATCAGTGTGATTCTTGACAGTCTTACTGATGCTTTAGTGTCGTGAGTAGCAGCCAAAGAAGTCATCCATGTCTCATTAACTTGACTGACCTAGGATACCGAATCTGCCTCGGTGGGAACTAGGTTGAGTACTGACATAGTAAGATTTTTGAAATGGGAGATGAACTTCTGACTGCCAGTATTTTCACCTGGGTTTGGACAAGTGACATAAGAGAAGTTTTTTTCAGCCAGCTACTGATTTCTTTTCTGTAATGATAAATGTATTTTGCCACTTTAAAGTTGATCTGTCTCAATATGTGATGTAAATATTAATTCCATGTCATATTGTTGCATGCAATAAATAATTCAATTTTTTAATGCATCTGTACAGTTAGGAACAAATTAGGCTTTAGTGTACATTTAACTGCTCTATAAATAGTTAGACCTGTAATTTCTGTTCCCTATTGTGCCGTGACAGACAATAGCTCTTCAGAGTTTGAAAAACTGACTTTTCTTGAATTACTGGGTGGCCCCATGCGGTTCATGCATAATTTTCTTGCTAGCAGTTTGCTGTTATGTGGCTACTCTCTATTCTAGATACCTTGTTGAGAGCGAAAATGAGGTAGGGTAGATAAGGGTGATTTTACTCGGTGGTGGTCTGATCTGGTTGCGTAGCCCTGTGTGTTCCTGGGGTAGTCATGGGTAGCCATATTCCACCTGATGAACCATTCCCAGATTGATACCCTCTTCTCCTGTCCACCCCTGTCCATGTTTCTGAGGTTTACAGTATGTATTTTGAAAGTCTTTGCCTTTTTGGAATGACTGTAGGGCCAGATCTGTCGTACATCTCATTTGTAGCTCTTGAGTCCCTTCTTTGACTTCTCCTTCAGTACTGGAAAATACTCTTATCCACAGAATCTGAGGTTGGGAGGGACCTTCCAAGGTTGTCTAGCCTATTAGTTGCCTGCAAATCTGCTTATTTGGCTCTAGTTGCATGAAGACCTGTCTGTAGTGATGCCCAAGTTCCTCTCCTGAACCATCAGCTACGTAATGAGAAAAACACATGAGAAGTTAAGGTTTTCCTCCAATTTTGACTACTTTGTGTTTAGTAACTTTGAATTTCATATGCAGTTATCCCTTAACTTGCTGAAAGTGGTCATGAACTCGAAGAATCAAGTAGACATGTGAATGCTATTTCTTGGTCTTGCTTTTAGGCTGGTGCTGGACTTGGTTCACAGGTAGATGTTTCTATAAAATATAAAGGGCTAGTAATTCTTCTTAGACCAGCTGCTATGGTTGAAAAACATTTCAGATGTGCAAGTCCTTTTTCTAAATATAATAAAAAGTATTACTTTCTTTCAAGCCTTGTCTCTTACATCATTGCGTTGTTTACAGCCACTGCACTATTGATAGATAAAATATGGGAAGCAGAGCAATGGCTCCTGGATAAATGGTGATGCTTAACGGCTTTGTTTCAGAAAGAAGTAGAGGAAAGGCAATGGGTGTCTCCTTGTGAAAGAGGAGGATGACTTGAGCAGAGGAAATGCTTCTCTTGCCTGCACTGTATGAAGACTTAAAAAACTGCACTAAAGGAATCGTTTTGAAGAGCTTCGCTAGAACATGCTGGAAGTCAATACTTCATCAAAGTAGAGGCCAACTTATGATAATCTGTGCTGTGAGAATGTTGATGTATGAAACTTGGGGCTTCCCTCAGCTTTGTGCTGTGGTAGGCAGTCTCCGCAGAACTGGTGAGGAGATACTTGATTTATGTGGTGCATCTTACCTGATACTTTGAGGAACAGTCACGTAAGAGGAAAATTCCTTAGTATTGTTCAAGCTTTTAATTAATCTTGATGACTTACTGCTATATGACTACTTAAAAAGAAGTGTGTAGTTTGGCTTCCTTGTATAATTTCTATACATGAATTTGAAGACCTTATGAAATAGATTATGTGCAGAATGACTAGCTTTTTGTGTGTGTGTTTTTTTTTTTTTTAAAGAAGACTATATGGGTGCCAGTATGATTGCTTGATGGAATATTTGTTTTCAGCTTATTGACACAGTGGGAACTTTTGGCTCCATTGCTTAATTCTGTGATAAAAGTCAAGACTAATTGTTAGTAGTAATAAAGTATTATTCTTGGTGGGCCAGTATTAGAAGGGAATAGGGTATTTGGCCAGGGTATTTCATAGGTATTTGTTGTCAGCAGATTTATTTCATTTGTGTTCCCTTTCTTCCTTTGGAAAGGGAAATCTTTTAATGATAAATTATTATTTCCCATACCTGATGTTTTATCTGATGTCTTAATTTTTCTGTTCTTCTCCCTTCCTTCTGCCTTTCCTTCTTCCCCAGTTTTTGTTATAGATGTTATTAGCTATTGTTGCAGCCTTTTTTAGATTCCCGTGGTTACAGATAAAAGCACTACCAAACATTCTCCTGCATCTTGTGAGACGGTGTGTGAACACAGGGATGTTGGTACATGGTACCCAGTGACAAGGCAGATGGCAGCTGTGGCCCCGTCTGAGTTATGGCTGTTGCTGTCCTTAGCTCCGTGGACGGATCCTGCTGGTGTGATGGAGCTCAGCATCTCAGAATCCAGGGGGAAATAGTTAGTGATCTGCTGCACCACTTAGACGCTCACAAGTCTATGGGGCCTGATGAGATCCACCCGAGAGTACTGAAGGAACTGGCAGATGTGCTCACCAAGCCGCTTTCCATCATTTACCAGTAGTCCTGGCTAACTGGGGAGGTCCCAGTTGACTGGAGACTAGCAAATGTGACACCCATCTTCAAGAAGGGCCGGAAGGAGGACCTGGGGAACTGCAGGCCTGTCAGCCTGACCTCAGTACCAGGGAAGCTGATGGAGCAGATCATGCTGAGTGCTATCACATGGCATGTAGAGGATAACCAAGGGATCAAGCCCAGCCAGCATGGGTTCAGGAAAGGCAGGTCCTGCTTGACCAACCTGATCTCCTTCTACGACAAGGTGACCCGCCTAGTGGATGAGGGGAAGGCTGTGGATGTTGTCTATCTAGACTTCAGTAAAGCCTTTGACACGGTTTCCCACAGCATTCTCCTGGAGAGACTGGCTGCTCATGGCTTGGACGGGTGTACTCTTGGCTGGGTAAAGAACTGGCTGGATGGCCGGGCCCAAAGAGTGGTGGTGAATGGAGTTTACTCCAGTTGGTGGCCGGTCACAAGCGGTGTTCCCCAGGGCTCTGTGTTGGGGCCACTCCTGTTTAATATCTTTATCAATGATCTGGACAAAGGGATCGAGTGCACCCTCAGTAAGTTTGCAGACCACACCAAGTTGTGCGGAAGTGTTGGTCTGCTTGAGGGGAGGAAGGCTCTGCAGAGGCACCTGGACAGGCTGGATCGATGGGCTGAGGTCAATTGTATGGGGTTCAACAAGGCCAAGTGCAAGGTCCTGCACTTGGGCCACAGCAACCCCATGCAACGCTACAGGCTTGGGGAAGAGTGGCTGGAAAGCTGCCTGGCAGAAAAGGACCTGGAGGTGTTGGTTGACAGCCAGCTGAATATGAGCCAGCAGTGTGCCCAGGTGGCCAAGAAAGCCAATGGCATCCTGGCTTGTATCAAAAATAGCGTGGCCAGCAGGACTAGGGCAGTGATCGTGCCCCTGTACTCGGCACTGGTGAGGCCGCACCTCGAATGCTGTGTTCAGTTTTGGGCCCCTCACCACAAGAGAGACACTGAGGGGCTGGAGCGTGTCCAGAGAAGGGCAACGGAGCTGGGGCAGGGTCTGGAGCACAAGGGTGATGGGGAGCGGCGGAGGGACCTGGGGTTGTTTAGCCTGGAGAAAAGGAGGCTGAGGGGAGACCTTATCCCTCTCTACAACTGCCTGAAAGGAGGGTGTAGGGAGGTGGGGTTGGTCTCTTCTCCCAGGTAGCAAGCGATAGGACGAGAGGAAATGGCCTCAAGTGGCGCCAGGGGAGGTTTAGACTGGATATTAGGAAATTTTACTTCACCAAAAGGGTTATCAAGCATTGGAACAGGCTGCCCAGGGGAGTGGTTGAGTCGCCATCCCTGGAAGTATTTAAAAGCCGTTTGGATGAGGTGCTCAGGGACACGGTGTAGTGGTGGGCTTGGTAGTGTTAGGTTTATGGTTGGACTCGATGATCTTAAAAGTCTTTTCCAACCTATGCGGTTCTGTGAGTCTGTGAATCACTCTTTTTAGGTGTAATTCACAAAGCCTGGAAATACATTTCTCAGAACGGAATTTTGTGAGAAGGGTTGCTTCAAAGACTAAAAGAAAAAGCTAATTTTATCACATACCATTTCGGCTTTAAAACAATTTTTTAAGTGAGAATTGTGACCAGATAACTCCAGTTTTCTAGTTTTCCGTCTCTTGGGGCATTAACATAGCAATTGGTTACTTTTAAGGGAAATGAGATTCAATTATATACTGGTTTCAGCCTGCTGTTCAGTACTTTGCAAGTCAGTATCCAAATGTAATATGATTATTAATTAAAACTTTTTGAGATACCAGAATAATAGTCAGTGATAACGTATTCTGTCTCCTGTGCTGCATCCTAGAAAATGGGACAAATGAGGGGAAAAAATGTCGGTAGTTTATCTAGAAGTGTTTTGGGTATATTTGACTGTATAATCTCATATCCCAAAGTGTTAATCTCATTGAAGCTAATTAAATAACAAAAGTTTGTTTGTTTATAGTGGACAACTAACTCTTCAGCGCTGGGTGATACTTATGGCATGTGGCAATAGATCACTTTGCAGTTCTGTAAGGTACAGAAATAAAAAGATGTTTGTTTTTTTTTTTATAAATCTTGGAGGAAAATATGCATCTATTATGGCAATAATTTGTTTTAATCAAGTGATGCTCAAGTTGGGTAACACATACAAAGAAATAATGTCTGTTGATGCAGTAGAGATTGAAACAACAGTTGCAAGCAGACATCAAACACTGAATGTAGGTCTTGAAGCTGTTGTATGTCTTGCTGTTAAGAGGTTCTGTAAGCTGCTCATGGAAGCCGCCGCTTTATCCATGTTGCAGTGTGAGTACATTCATTGAATTCCAGGTACATTCTTCTCCAGCTTTCCTTTAAAATTAACTTCCAAAAGCCACATGTGCTTCGTGCAGGTATTTTAGATATTTAGAAAGAAAGTAAGCTTCATTCTCTAGTGTTCTGCTGAAAAAGAATGGCTAAAAGGATTCTCATTTAGTAGACTCCCTATCTGTAAATCCCAAATCAGTCAAACTGTTTTTGTAACCATTGCTTTTGTTTTAATTGTATATTTTAAAATGTATGTCTTCTTTTTTAAGATCTCTGAGGGAGAGGAAATAAATGTGTGTTTGTGGCCTCCTGTATGGCTTCCAGAAGTTGAGATTTCTTGGTCTTAATTTTTTTTTCTTTTTTTATACAAAGAGACAATCTTTCAGACTATTATTGAATGCTGTATAAGTTGTTATATTTTGATTATACCGATGTAGACCTTTTGTGTTATTTGTTAGAGAGATTATAATAGGACATACTGTGTTTAGCAAGCTCTTTGGACAGCTGTGTCTGTGGCTGGCTTGGGCTCTGCTGAAGCTTATTGCATAGGAATTAGCTCTTCTGTCAGCCAGTTGAAAGGCTTAGTTAAGGATAAGAATGTTCCTAATAAAAAGTAAATTTGTCTGGCAATGACCCTCTCCCAAATAGCTGAAAATAATTGTCTTCATTATTAGCCTTAGGTGTAAGCTGTTTGTCTTTAGAGAGGCGCATTGTTTTGTATCCAGAGATTGTCTAAACTAGTATTTCTGCAATTACTTGTCAGGAAAATCATGCTAGCGTATAGCTCTGTAAAAATAATTCCCATCTGCAAAGATAAATACACTAGGGACAATTAAGTTTGAGTGTGGCTGAAAAAAACTTGAGTCTCCAAGAACTGGAATGAAGATTACTACTGTGTCGGCAACCTTATTTAATACCAAAAGTAATAATATAGTTCACCTAGTGAATAAAATCTCTTGAGAACAGTAAAGCTTTTGTTACGGATTAAGATAAAATGTGACTTACTTTAAATCAAATACAATTTAGACATGACTAAAGTCTTGGCAGACTTTCTCCAACAAAAATCTAGCTTTTGCAGTTTGAGCAAGTCACAGCCCCAGCTGCCCACCCCACTTCTCTGCTATGGCAGTGTTAATGTGCAGCCAGGGAGGCAGGGCAGGACACAAGGTGGTTTGCAAGCCATTATATTTAAAAAAAAAAAAAAAATCCTACAGATTTAAGTGTTCAGGCACTGAATTGGCATTTTGGGTATATGAGCGCACAGTCTGTTCTGCTGAATCTCTCTTCCAGGGGAAATAACCCCTAGGAAAAGGGGTGAAGTGGAGGTCTAGGAGGGCAATTGCTTACACTGATTTGCCAGTTTATATGTGTCAAGGCTTCTAGAAGATATTTCACATACATGATAGCATAGCAAAATACCACAGGCATCTGCAAAAAACATAAGACAACTTTTAACACGTGGGGATTATATTAAAAATGCCAAACCCTGCCTGCCTGTTGTTACTAGCAACCAGTTCAGTGGAGCTAGGTCTGTCTTAGTGTTTTCTTTTGCAATATCCTTTCACTCTTCAGTGAATTTTGTTACTTTTATCACTGTGGGTTTTCTTGTCTCCAGTAAGCGACAAACATCTCTAAGAACTTGGTAGCGTCACTGGTGCAGGATTGGATGGAGGCCTCTGAACTGTGGGCTCGAAGGAGAGCTTAGATTTATTAGTGTTCATGTATGAAACAGCATTGCTCTGACCTTACTAAAACTGGGGAAATTTGAGGATAGTCAAGTTTTACCAGCACAACAGATAGAAGCAAGCAATGTTTGCCAAGAGCAGGTAAGAAAAATGTTCCTTGTACTAGTTAATCTGTGGAATTAAGAGTTAAGTGGTTATGGTATACTTGGCAAGTTGTTAGATGAACCAAGTGCAGAAGGATGGCAGTAGGAAACTGTAGGACCTCCCATCCAGAAGCCCTTTAGACTGAACTGCTACAGTTTTTAGATGATCTCTTCACTGCCAGAGAGTCCTAGTGTTAGCAGGTGCTTGAATCTGAGCTTCATCATTCGGGTAGGTTGGTTCAAGGGTCGTAATGTTTATATTAACAGATAGGCAACCATATCATTCATGAGAAAATATATTGTTTGTGAGCATGCTAAAGTAAATAACACGTGATGCTGTAAGCTTTATAGTGTACTTTCTGTGCTAGCGTGGGAAGAAAGACGTTACCTGGTGAAAATCGTGAATACAGTGTTTGACCTTAAGGAAGCCCACATCTATGGAGATACCAACAGTAGGTCAGTGCAGGCTATTTTTGTCATTTACAGTATCTGGACATCATTGATGCATTTTTAATGGATTAAAATCTATTTTTACTGCCAGCTAGACGAAAGCATAGATTTGGTCATACAGTTGTGAAATGTTCTTTATGAGCACTGGTACACTGTGTAAATATAGGGTTTCTTTGATTAAGAAATATCTTCTTGTGTGTGTAACAAAAGGCAAATAATATTTGTACCTGCCATTGGTTCGTACCTATTCTTCAGTGCTGCCCTGCTTGCCAAAACATTGTACATACTGCACTAGGAGACAGCTGAGTTTTTCATTATGAAAACCAGTAGCCTCCTTAAAGGTTGTAGTGTTGCATATTTATGACTGTTCTTCTGTGCTTTTGCCTCCCTTCCATTTTGAATTATGGTGACTTCAACCTTTTAGTGTTTTGGTTGCATTAGACAAACGCAGGAAGTTACAGCCTGTCATCGAGGCGCTTGAGCTTCCATGAATTGGTTGTTTCACTCCCTCTTGCAGATTTTCGGTAGACTGATTTCAGTTTTTATAGTTTAGCCTTGATAGCTTCCTTGTGTGAGTCTTGCAGATAGAATTTAGGACTCAGGAATGTGCCTTCATAAAAGATGGGAATATTTTTACCTTCATGATCATCCATTTTCACAAATCTTAAATGTCTAAGAACCCAAGAGTTTAGTCTGTGTAACTGTAGAGAGCTCATGTAGCTCAGGTATAGCTTTCTTCTCCAAAAGATTTATATCAGGGGTTAAAGAGGCTGTTCATAGCATGCAAAAACTCTCCTGTATTTTTACAGCTGGGTGTTGGAGGCATACTGAGGTTAATTCAAAACCATTTCCATACTAATCTAATGCTTCCTAGTCACTTCTATTAGAAAAAAGAACAATTTTGATTTGATTTTTTTTTTTAACTGTCTTTTAGAAGTGCATTGTGGAATTCATTGACTAGTAGTTTCCTTTTTTCGTAAGGGGGAAATTTCCATTTGCGTTGTCCTTGAAAACAGCGTTAGAGCTTTGCCAGCATGAATGTGTCCACGCCGTTCATGCAGACTGCGGCCGGAGCCGATCCTCCGGACGCTGGGGCCGAAGGTGCTGTGCAGGGTGTCAGTGTGGAGGCTCCTTCGGTGAAGCCTTCAGAAGAGTACAGGGGTGTAGTCAGAAGGGTTTTCTGTCTTACACTTTGCCTCTGAAGTGACTTGTTGCAGTGCTTGCCCTCTTCCGTAATAATGATTCTCAACTTCAGAGACTGTTAGCAAACTATTGCTAATCACTATGTTTCTAATAACAGAGGAGACTTACTGTCGCTGTCTTAAATAGCCGATTATAAATGGGGTGACCTCCTGTTTGTATCCTTTTTTTAGTTTCTTCTTTTACTACTTCTCCCATCTTCTGACTAGTGTTTGAGATGATTTTTTTTTTCTTTTTTCCCCCCTTTGACTTTCATGTTAATGGTTAGAGAATTGTGGAGGACCTGTTGTATAGCTTTAGGCACAAAATGCGGTGTGGTATCTAGCCAAATGCTTCTTGTTGTGCTGGCAAATCTTTTGAATGTGTTTTGGAGCTTATTCACAGCTTCTTGTTATCATAAACATCCGGAAATAACTTGTTAAATTCCCCAGATAGATCCCGGGGCTGATTACTGGAGATGTAGAAATACCCTTTCTAGAAAGCATTCATCACATTGTTGGGACTATTAATGCTGCCGCTGATGGATGAGCGTGCTGCTTTGAAGACAGTATCTTGCGGTGCTGGTATTGGTGATAAATTTTCAGTATTGTCCCTCATGCTTTCCTATGGACACTGCTCAATTTATTTAAAAAAAAAAAAAAAAAAAAAGACTGACTGCTGCCTGGTTTTTACCTCTCAGGCAAGTCCCTTGCTTCAAAAAATGGGGAAAAATAGGTGAAGACTCACTGTCTGTGGTGTTGGATCTCAGCAGATAACCTGTATCGGATCCTTTCTTGAGCAACGGGACTTACAGCTCGTCTTCCTGCATTTCAAACCAGTGTTTTAGCCCCCATGTATTTTCCAGTCTAGAAATTATGTTCTCTGCCTGAATCCGCTTGTCTTTTTAGTTGCACTTCTGTGAATCATGTGCCAGTGAGACCAGCCACACGGGGTTATCAAAGGAATTTCTTATCCAGAGGCACTAACGCTGAGATTTTATTTATTTTTAAACTTAATTCCCAGCCTTCACGTATCAGTGAGACAAGGTCCAGTTCTTGAAAGCAATTTTCTTTGGTCTGACCTGTTAACCTGTGCTAACGATTGGACTTCTGTAGCCAGGAAGCTGCCTGGCCTGGACATCTTTCCTTGATGGGTAGAATGACTGGGCTTGTGTGGAAAACCATTCTTTAAA
The DNA here is from genome assembly GCF_034638445.1 of Ciconia boyciana. Taxonomy (NCBI): domain Eukaryota; kingdom Metazoa; phylum Chordata; class Aves; order Ciconiiformes; family Ciconiidae; genus Ciconia; species Ciconia boyciana. Next base: position 1,986,073 of record NC_132941.1, on the reverse strand, counting down.
AATAAAGATTTATCTCTGCTATTTTCTTTGCAGAGAGAAATCAAACTTAATGATTCTTAATGTTGGCTGCTCTGTTAGAAGTTAAGGTTCCTGGTAAAGTATTTACTCCGAATGCCTAAACAGCATTCACAAAGCAAAATGGTCCTGTTGTGTGGCATAGACACATTTCTCCGACCAGACATGCTTGTTTATTGAGGGAACTTAGTAAGTCAGGAGCTACAAAACGTTCATTGACGTTGCAGCCTGATGCTTTTTATTTAATAGTCCTTTTGTGGATGTCTTGGAGAAAACCCTTGTTCCTCCTTACCTCATAAGTGTTTACAAGCAGTTTTTGGTTTGGGGGATTTAAACAATTTTCCTATCTGTTAGCTTTTAAAAAAGTGTGCCAACTTTTTTGAAAGAGAGCGCTGTAGGTAGAACATCCTTTCCTATTGATAGCCACAGGAGAGAGGTAGGTGTATGACGTAGGATGCCACCAAGGGATTGCTTTTGCATCCTTAAGCTATTGTCTTCCAAACCTTATTGGGGACCTGAAGCAGGCGTGGAGCAGGAAATACCCCTGTTTCCAGATGAGTTGCTTGAGAATGTTTCCTCAACGCGCAGAAATGGGGAGATGCACCTGCTCATGTGGCTGCAGCATGAGCTGTGTCAAATGGTTGGGTTCTCTGGCAAGAGAGAAGTGGCACAGATTTGGAAACAAGCAACTGGGAGGTGGGAAAATAAACTGGCCTCTCTGCTTCCGTGGACCTCCTGCCTGACACATACAGTTAGGTGACTTGTCTTAAGACAGCGAAATGCCCTGATGGCTTTGGGAAGGGTGGACTGTGGTCACAAGGCTTGGGTGAGGGGACGTGGGCTGAAGGGGGAGTGTATATAATGAGCCAGGCAATCCGCATGACTAATGCAGCTTTTGCGGAGGAACATGCGTTTGTGTTGTGTTGTCGAACAGGAAATGTCAGATGTATGTTTATAGATTAGCATTACCTTCTAAACTCTGTGAAGGTCTTTACAGTGAGTCAAAATAGAAATACTCTCTGTTAAACTGAGATAAGTCGAGTTTCTGTAAAGCTTGTTCTTACTCTTCTACACTTTGAACAATTTTTCTGCTGTCCTCGCCCTCTCTTTGAACTTTAGATATTGCCTAGATATGACAGGTACCAAAATGCACATCATCCAAACACCTAGTTTGTTTGATACTGGGATTTGTTGTATCTGAAACTGGCTTCCAGTCAGCTTGCCATGTTTCTCACACCGAAGTTAGGGAAGTGGCAAGTAGCTCAACCTTTTCGTAGCTAAATAGCATCAATTTCTTGTGTGCTAGTATGATGTTTGTAGGAACATGTATTTACCTGTAGATGAACACATAACTAACCACCTAGTTATCTGTAATTGCAGTTTGCAAGCTATCCTTCAGTCCGTCATTGGTATCTGTGTATATCCTTTTATTTTTGTTTGGGTTTTTTGTTGTTGGTTTTTTGTTACTTTCTTTTGTGTTAGGAAAGAAAAAACCAAACATTTTGCCAATTCTGATAAACAGCCAGAGGTAGGGGCAGTTATTTGCATTGTGGATATTTGCTGTTGTTGGGAGACAGACTCTTTGTAGTGGGTTTTGTAGCTTGCTGCAGATGCAGCTGTACTGCTGTGAGTGATCTTTTTACTACTCTACTTCAGGCAACAGGAAAAAAAAGCAAGATTTCCTGAAGCAAAAGGCTTTGTGTCTTTGTCCTTCAGCTTTGCTGGTGTAACTAAGCCAGCAAGGGGTTTGAATTGTGATGAGGTGAGATGTGACAGGAAAAAAAATATTATAAATTGCAGCTTTTTTGTGTATTTACTTTGTGTGTTTGACAGCACTTGGTTTGTTTCCCTGCTATAATTATCCTGCCTGTTCTAAGATTAGGGTACCAGTGTGACATGGGCCAAGGGCTCGTAGTGTGGATAGTGCTTGTAAGGGCAGCGGCACTTTGCTGGTAGAGCTGGGTTGTGTCCTCAAATAAAACACAACTGCGTTGGAGGAGGGGAGAGGAATTTTCACGTTCATATTGCAGCGACGTGAGAGACTTTTGCCAGCACGGCTGACTGTCGGGCTCTGCTTCCCCGTGCCGCTGATTGACACAATCCACTGGCAAAAGTCTATGGATGTGTGTGAGTGGGGGGGTTTGTTTTAAGGCATTGCCTCTTTTTGCTTGTGTAAGAAAGGTTTCTATGACGTATGAAACTGTAACAAAACCACAAGCCTTTATCACTGTTTTTTTGGTGACTGCGTTTTTAATTGATGTATCTGTTAGTGCCCTTAACGTTGCAAATAAAATTGTTCTTGTCCTCCTTTGTCAGGAATGCGCCAGGGTGGGGAAGCTCTGTGGAATTTTATTTGTTTTGCCTCGTGAGTGTGGCTACACGATGGACCCTGCTTTCTGTATAGTTCTTTCTAACTTGCCTATACCTTAGAAGATGGAAAACATCCAACATGTAGCAGGACCTTCTCTGTTAGCTCAATTATTTCTTAATCCTCTGCGTTTTTTGCAAGCTGGGCCTATGAGCTTATTACAAAACAAGAACAGAGCGAAGCTCTGAGAGGTTCTGGCTGTTCAGGAAGTGACTTTTAATGGTGATGGTAGCAGGCACTAAACCCTTCAGCTGTAACTACTCGTTCTGTTGAAGAAATGTTTGTAAAGCATTTTAAATAGTGTTTTTCCATGTTTCAAATCTATTTGTTTCACTTTCCTTTCAGCTGTCAACACTTCAGATTGTAACCAAAATGCCTTATTCTTTTCAGACATCTCCATTTCTTACAAGTACCTCGTCTGTTCTTGTTAGTAGCTCCATGACAGTCCAATACTTAAAAGTGTGAAGCAGGTTCTCAGGATATTCAGAGAAGAAAATGACCACAAACCCTGTTACATCCGAAGTGTTTGTGGTAGTCTGCAGCGAGGTTTATCTAAGACTTGCAGCAAGGTTATTCAGTTCTGTTGGCGTGGTTCAACAGAGCAGAAATTTTGTGGCAAATTTAGTTAAATCTATCTGGGTGCATACCTCATTAAATACATGAATCATCTAATTTAGGGCTTTTAAATAACACGACCTATTTCAGTATAGGGAAATACCTCTTGTGGACACCTGTGCATTGAAGATCTCTTGCAGGTGCTGGAGGTTTGAGGAATCGATAGGAGTTTCGGGCTGGTTTTGCTAAAGCTGGGGATAGCGTACTTTCTAATATTAGCACTTTAGGTTTAAGAATTAACGTGAAAATCACTTGAGTAATGTATGTGCCTTGAATACTTTGCACAGTTTGAAGGACTAGAGAGGATGGGAGCATTTGTACTCCCATTTCAAAGATCATTTGCAAATGCAAGTGCTATTTGGTTTAGTCTTCAGTGGCTGGGAAATTGCAGAACCCCGATGAGCTGAATTAGCTGTTTTAGTCCCAAATATATACTTCAAGTATTATTTTGAATTTGATTTTTTGGGATTGACTACAAAATATTCAAGATGTTTAATGGTTTCACACAGAAGATCCAGATAGCCAGTCGTGGTGATGGGTTGTAGGCGTTTCACTTCCTTGTGATTTCTCGGGAATCCAAAATTCTGCAGGAATATCGTTTCAGCTGGTGTCACAGGCCTTGTGATGGCGAACAAGCCACTGTTGATCACCGAAAGAAGATTTTAAATAGAAAGTAAGCTTGTAAGTTGACTTTCTGCCTCCTGCTTGACCGGCGGGGAAGTACTTAGTGCGCACAGGCAATTGCTGGTTTCACTGCTTTGCATAGTGTTTTTCTCGGTTCCTGAAGAAGTGAAACAGTTTACAAGTTGTACTAGTTTGATTCATTAGACCACATTGAGAGACAGTAAAAAACTGTGTAAATGAAGATGCTAATTGATAGAAGGCAAAGCCCTACTCCCCCATCCAAAACAGAACATGCAGCTCTGATGTGAGAAGTAGGAAATTGAATCAGAAGAAGTTTTCTTTAACTCAGTAATGATCATATGGTGTTGAACACAACTCGGATTAAAATTTCTCTCTTTCTTTTTAATATCGGTCATTTCTCTCCTTTCCTTTGAACCTGTGTGGATCATTTATGCTGTATGGCAAAAAGTGAGGGAGGGACTTGAAAGTGAAGTAGGGTTCCAGAGTTAAGGACTGGCATAGCTTTTAAGTGCAAGTACTGGAGACTTGGATATTGTCAATGTGTGACTTTTTATTCATCTAGCTGGAAGTAAAACACTTTGTTAACATTAGAGATGCTAGCAGAACAGCGATTAGAAAATAGTTAACGTTTACAAGTTTTGTTTTCTACCGGCAACTTGTCCTTCTCTCAAGTTTTTTTCCCCCAGTATTGCCGTCTTGAATTGTGTGTGGCAAATGGAAATCCCTTTAAAAATGGCTCGTTACAGACTTTCAAAGTAGATCTGTCTGTGAACAAGTACTGTTTTGCATTATATTTCAGATAATCAGTGGGGAAAGAGCAGTGGTGGTGTGCCTGTGAAAACTGTATGCTAAATGGGATTAAGCCACATTCTAATGTTGGTGTTTAAGATGATGTAACTTGAATACTAATTTTTTGTTTTGTTTCTTTTAAGCAAATGGTTATGAGCCTTAGAGTTTCTGAACTGCAAGTACTTCTGGGTTACGCGGGGAGGAACAAGCACGGACGAAAACACGAACTTCTCACAAAAGCACTGCATTTGTTAAAGGCTGGCTGCAGTCCTGCTGTACAAATGAAAATCAAAGAACTCTATAGGCGAAGGTTCCCTCAGAAAATCATGACACCTGCAGACTTATCTATCCCCAGCGTACACTCGAGCTCCATGCCAGCAACTTTGTCTCCGTCTACCATTCCACAGCTCAGTTACGATGGCCACCCTGCCACGTCACCATTGCTTCCTGTTTCGCTTCTGGGACCTAAACATGAACTGGAACTCCCCCATCTTACATCTGCGCTCCACCCTGTCCATCCTGACATAAAACTTCAGAAATTACCTTTTTATGACTTGTTGGATGAGCTGATAAAACCTACCAGCCTAGGTAAGGTTGCAAATGTTGTAATGATATTTTAAGTTTGTGGTGTTTTGTTTTTTTGTTTTTTGTTTTTTTTTAAATAGTAATGGATGAATTCAGCTGCTAATGCAGTAACTGGTTAAATATTGCATCATGCCAGTGTTTAGAGAATTGCTATTTTTGGTAACTTTTGGAACAGATTGTTCTACATGGAGAGACATCTTACGTAACACTCATTAGTTGCTTTAGCTGAGCCACTAAATATGGTTCAAAGATCCATTATATTTAAGGGGTGAGTTTGACAAGAAACAAACTAAACCTTAGAAAAAGAAAAAAAAAACTGTCAGCTTTCAGTAGTTCTTAAAAACCATAGAGTTTAATTATTTAAAAGAAAAAAAAAAACAAAACAACCCCAAAACAAAAATACCCCCAAATCCATCAAGCCCACAAAATCTTCCTATCTGTGCTGGGAAAGAATGCCAGGCGAGATATTTGCTGTGATCCATTACAGCCTGAACGTCTGAGTTTAGGAAGACTTGTGGTTCTTTTGCAGTTGTGGCTACTTGTCTTTAAACTGTCTTTTGTATTAAGGTATAAATCACTTGTGTAGCTGCTGAGAACAATCTGATGCTTACAAAGCATTATATAACAATGTGTGATTTTTTTTTTTTTTTTTCCCCTAGCTCTGACTCCATGTAGCACGTAACAGCATGGTTAACTTTTAATACTCTTAAATACTGCTTAAATACAATAGTCGTGTTGATTTCTGGAGGGGCTGCTTGCATGTTGGAACCTTCTGCTGTCTTGAAACCCTGGAAAAGATTCACTGTGAGAATAGCTGGGAGGAGGAGGAGGAGATTTATGAGAGTAGATACGGGGAGATGGTGGGTGAGTGAAAAAAATTGTCCTTTGCGAAAGAGATCCCTTGTAAACAAAAATGAGCAGGTACTTTACATTAACAGTCTGAACAGCTACAGGGATGTAGGAGGCCTCATATGTGAGTGGTGATGGTGGTTTGCAGATTTCTGAAGTATGTTGCACAGTTGTTTGCATATTGCTTTGTTTTAACTGTTCTAACTGAGGCATTGAGGGAAAAAGAGATAGCTTTTGATAATCTCATCTTCTGGTTCAGGTATTCTTTTGAGAGGTATACTGTAACTATTTAGCTTTAATCTAAAACCTAACTGATTAATAAGCATTCTAGGCAGTGCTGGTGGTACAGGGTAATTAGGTACTCAGTATGTGTCTCATCACTTTTACATTATAAATACTTGAAAATAATGCTATAATTTCAGTAAGACATTCCAATGAAGGAATTATGGTATGCATTTATTCCTAGATGCGGTAAGAACACTTTGCTGTCAGCTCCGTGTCTGACAAACTGGCCCCAAATGAAGAGATCATAATTCACGCTCTGTCATGTCTTATTGCTTGAGGAGTTTATACACAATATGATATTTTTTTCCCCTTTGTGGACTCTGAGTGTCAGGGTAAGAAAATGGAAGTGGGTGAAATTCCAACCGGATACCTTTTTAAGCAATCTCTGTCCTTTCAGTTAACTTAAGGGTATGTTTGGGGTTTTTGTTTTGCATGTGAATCCTGTCTGCAGATGTCTTTCTGTTTGTCTGAAGCAATGCTATTAAAAAGCTTTTTTCCTTGTGGTTTTGGGGGAAGAGAGAGCTTCAGTGTCCGTGCATATAAGAAATGATTGGTTGTTTCCTTTTGTAGTGGAAAGTAATGTTGCTGCCAATTGTAAAATTGCAAACTATAAATGTCATGAAGGTATTTTAGAGTAATAAATACATATATGTTAATGAAAACACCTGTTGGATTAATAATGAGTGATATGCAGCTTTTTACACTTTCAACACAAACTGGAGCAATTGTGCATACAGCTTAGGAGTTTTAAATGCAAGCATGGAGCAGACTTGTATTAATTTTCTCCATGTGTACAGTTAGTGATACTCTAACTAAAAAGTCTTAAATGATTTGTTGAATATTTGCCCCAGATGGTTTGGGCATACTTCTCACTGCTGCAAACAATGTGGGTTTCCTTCAAATGTCAAATTTCTAGGTTCCCTGGCTTTGTTTTCAAATGGCAGATATGTATTACAAACACTCAGAACTTCTCCTTGGCATGTGGCCAGCATTTCAGCATCTCCTGCTTGCTTTTTCCCATCCATCATGGGGTAGGGATAAGAAACTTTTGAATTTACTTTGTCTCCCTCCACCACAAGAACGAACTGATGACCTGATGTGGGGTTTTGACTAATTATCTCCTTGCTTAAAATGGAACATTCTGGAATAGAAAAAACCATACGTGTGTGTGAGAGAGAGAGGATGAGTGCGATCTCCACTGATTTGAGGATCTCTAGATTCTTCTGAATTGATAGTCATTACGTAAAAGTCAGGCAAAGCATGTCTTTGGATGTGATTCTCCCTGGTCTTTCCCAAGTCAAGGTGGAATTGCTTGGAAGGTTTGCTACAGTAGTCTTCTGTCCCATCAAGAAATGATTATTAATTTGAAAAACAATAATTTGACAAAGCCTTGGGGAAGGGAGTTGCACAGCAGGGCACTTGAACATGCATTCTGTACCCAGATATTTTACGTAGGTGGGTAGTACACAAGCTAATGTGAATAACAGATAAGGAAATTAAATTTGCTAACTATTATTTTTAATGTCAAGAACAAAAGGAGGAAATGGATGTTACCTTCTTAAACTTGCTTCCTCAAAATGTAGCTCCGAATTGTGATTAGAATCTACATGCTGACTGCTTGCTGGGCTGGATTCATGGTAAGGGGGAAGCGCAGTGCTTTATCCATCTGTACCCTTCTTGCCAACCGCTATTGAGGGTCTTTACTTGAGTATGGCTGGCTGAAGCATGTGAGACAAGCTAAGGTTAGAAGGCTGTTGGCTAACTTCGGTTTTGTTTTGTTTGTTTTTTTTTTAACTTTCTCTGGCTTACAGCAGCCCATACAGCTTGTAGCAGTGAGTAGGATGCTTGCAGAAGAGCAGACTTGCCTAGCTAGTTGAACTCGTAAACTCAGCCTATGCTACCTCAGCCTGCCCGTGTTTGAAGAACTGAAAATAGCAGCTAGGCCCCACTGACGGTGGGACTCTTCTGCTCAGATAGCAGAGTCTCTCGCTTCCTTCCGAGTGTTTCAAGTACGTGACTCCTGCGTAGCTCTTTGAGCTGTGTGGCTAATACTGACAAATATGGTTATGCTGGCTGTGCTGTCAGGGGACGACAGCATTTTCTTTACTCCCAAGAAGACTGTTAGTGGGCTTGTTTATCTGAGATGAAGAGATATCTGTCCATGTTCAGTGGAGCTGCTGAATTTGATCCATATTTTATTAGTTATCCTCATTGCAAAATTGAGAAAGCATCTATATTGAATGTTTTTGTGTACAAGCCAACTAGGAATGCTCTGTATTCTGAAAATGTATGTTGGTGGATGAATCTGTACACTGAGCTCTTGCGGTGCTAGTGAGAAGTCTGAGCACTCTGCCCCATGGTTAACCACGATTTGATGTGATTATATGACTGGTTTTCTTGGAGCAAAAGCTATCCAGTTTGGCCTTGATGGAATGTATGAAAGTTGCCTTATTATTGTGACTTCTCTGTTGTTTTTTGAGTAGGAGCCCCTTTAAATAGGAGAATTTTGGTTGTTAGTTTCTCAAGTGAAGCTGCAGCTTTCACTTAACTTTTCCCTATTTTCAGCCCCCAGTGCACAGACACTACTAATTGGTTGTTTTTTAAGCAGAGGTCCAATTTTCTAAAAGTAACTTCTAACACATATCTAGATAAGATCTCTTTTGTGTGGTGAAATGCGTTTACTATGAGATGAGTAACGAGTACCAAAATTCTGCCAGATTATTATGGCAGGGACATTAGATAGTTAAACAACATCTTAAAAATACTTCTTGTTACAGCATATGTCATTCCTAATTGCTTTAGCTGTGTAGTTGTTCCAAAAAACATTTGAACTAGGTGATGGGTCTTTACTTACCTGTAAGGGGAAATTAACCTTTTCTTTTCAGTTTAAAGGATTAGGAGGCTGTGGTCTATGCTACTCTTTTAAAAGCTGTCTGAATGGCATACGGACGATCACCCTACAACTTTTTTGCTGCGCTTCAGGTTTAAGCAATGTGGAACACAACACTGGAACTTGGATCTGAGCTGTGGAAATCAGGATTTTTACCTGCAGGTCTCACTCTCCTGGGAGGAGGAGACAAACATCAGGCTTTTTGGGGAGTCAGAGTATTGCCTCTAGAAAGCGTTGTACGCTGCCTGCCAGACTGCAGATACCCGCTCCATCGGATGAAAGGAGCTTCTGATGGCTCTGCTGAAGCTCGTCTTGATTTGCTTAGGTCTTAGCTTAATTTCTTGATCTGTGGAGTCTCATAACAGGTTTCTCCAATAAGCAGAATTTCACCCCTGGTGCCTGCCCTCAAGAATTATGTGCTTGCTTACTAACCAGCGTTTGTGCTTCTGACTTGCATTTACCTTGAAATTTTCTTTTTGACTGTGATTGGTCATGGTTACTTGGACATGCTGCGTTCTTGAAGACAGATCTTGCAACTGATCTGACTAAAAACTTTAGGGTGACTGTAGTTCAAGGTACAGCTATTAAACAATTAAACAATTCAGCGCACTTAGAAATCTAGGTTGGAAACTATGAAAGTTTTGTTTGGCAAGTATTTCTCCCTTTCATATATCAGCAAGCTGATCTGTTGCTCTGCGCCATCAGTATCATGGTTTATATGAAAGTCGTGCTTTTACTGTCTTCTGTGTTTGTTATTTTTTTAAATGTACTTTGTGGGAGGAAGTTCAACAAAACACTATAGTCTCAACTCGGGCTTGAGCTTTCTGACTTCCGGCTCTACAGCTTTTAATTGTGCAAGAATAAGCTGAAATACTAGCTCTCTCTTGTTCATGTGCTGTAGCTGAAGTAGAATTACACTGCACTTAAGTTTCTTTTTTTGGCTTCAACTTGTATTTGCACGTGGTATGCCTCAAGTTCACGTATAGAGAATAATTCCATGGTCTAGAGTCTGTTTCTTTTAAGTATGAGAGAGTTGTAACCAACTGCGTAGCTCTTGTGCTATGAGAAAAGGGGTATAACTTATTACTGCTCACTTTAGCTGATTGCTCAACCTCCTCATGCGTAGAACTGAGACCGTCCAAATTCCAGGACCTTACAGGATATGGATGTTTTCAGACACCACTGCTCTGATGTGGGTGGATCTAGGAAGCCACTTTGCTGTCCAAGCAGCAAAGATAATTTTTTATCTTTTCAATAATTGGTAATTTGATAAGGAGTTGGGCTCGATAAACCTTGTGGGTCCCTTCCAACTCAGGATATTCTATGATTCTAATTAAAGCTTTTAGTAGAAGGAATTACGGCAGACCACGTGGTTGACTCGAAGCGTGTGAGTAATCCATTAATAATCAGTGAACCGATCTAAGCTTGGAGTGGTATCCCTTTTAAGTGTTTGGAGAGCTTGAGGCCTAGCAGTGGTGCTCACATAGCACGAGAGAGGAAGCTGTGCTATTGCAGTATGTAATTTTTAAGATTTCCTCTGCAACCAAGATGCTGAGATCGCTTAGTAGTTGTTGGAAATGCTGCTGGGACTTGGAAGTCTTCAGTAACTTGGAGTCTTTTAGAGATACTTTTATCTCCCTTTGTGATGGCCTTTAGAAAAAGATGATATGGGTTGTGCTAATCCTGGTAGAGAGCTTACTAGGCACTGTTACCTAATCATGAACTTTAGTTTTTTTGCCTTTCCTGTTAGCCTTATAAGACTTGCTACTTTCTTGTTGAGAGTAAAAATACGCTGGAAGCAGGATACCCCGTGCAGGGACGTGGCAGTGCTAGCTTTTTAGTACTGCCCATTTGAAGTGTTCAACTGCTGTCGGTGCTCTTAGGAATAGAAGCTAAAATTTTCAAGCCTGAATGGCAGCAATTGTGTTCTGGGACATATATTTAGGTGTCTAAAGAAATCAAGTAACTTAATGCGAATACGGAGGATCCAGTGATGTTCCTTCCCTCTAGCAAAATGATGGAACCGATGTGCAGTGGAGGTCTGTGGGCCTGGGACGGGCTATGGCGAGAGGAGAGCTGGAGTAGGTGGCCATTCATAGAGGTAGGTTGGGAGGGCAGAGAGTTCTGGCACTGAAGGTCGGCATGAAATTGTCCCTTAATACTTACTGTAGGTCTTCAGAAATCCTCATTGCTCGGAAATGCTCTAATACATGACTGATTAAAAAAACCAATCAAACATAAATATCTGTCCAATTGCACAGAGTTTCCAGCTGATCTATTCTGTTTATACAACATATCACAGAGAGTTATAAAGTACATAATATTTATGAATTAATTGTAGCCCTTGGAGTATTGCCAGGCTATTTTCATATATATCTTCAGGCACTATTTCAAATAAGCTCCTTCACGTCTCTTTACTCCCTGCCTTTCCCACCCCCAGTGTAGCTCTGCCCATTCCTGCAGAGTATTAACTGTTAAAAGCTTGAGTCAAACAGACTCTAAAAATGGTCTTAAGTGATAAATGCAGCAGACTGACCAGAACCTGAGTTCAGTTTTTCATCTGTTTTAAGCTGAAGAACGCGGCATTGTCACTTCACAGTAATGCAGTGTATTTGTGAGTGTAGTGCGGTTGTAACCCGTGGAAGTGGGTTAAGAGCTAGTCACTGCTGTCAAGGAAAGAATGATCTGTATGTTTGCTAAAATGCTTCTCTTTGAGTAGTTTTGAAGTGTTTTGAAATGTTAAGGTTATGCAATATCCATTGTGATAAGTGATTGAAACGAAGTGAAATGGCCAAGATGTCACAGCAAGCGACAAAATGTAAACAAGACTCTGGGATTTCTCTTGGTGCTGGATGGGAGCTCGGTGTGGCTGAGCTCCTGAAGCCCGCGGCTCGTGCAGGGCATGCTGCGCTTCTGCACAGCCCTCGGCCCTGCTCTTAGATGTCTGGCACACAGCTGGTCAGGGCGTTGGGTCTGGCTTTGGTCTGGTCTGACATGGCTCTAGTGATTAGCAAGAGGCTTTTCCTGCCTTCCAGAGGAGAGGGTGGCTCTCCGAGGAGGAGTCTAGCTGGGACAGACCTGACACTGCACACTACGAATGCATTTAAGGGGTAGCAGGAAATGAAGGGTGCGGTGGGTAGTCGTTTAAAAAGTACTGCTGCTGGATTCCAGAGGATGGCAGGAGCTTGGTGCTAAGAGGTTGTGGTTAATCAAAAGGAAGTGTTTATACATAAACACTTGCGTTACCCAGGAACTTCATAAATTGTGGTGGTTTTAAAAGGGCTAATGATGCATCCCGCGATGTTGTAGATCCCCCATTAAGGTGTATCCTCTCATCGTTTCTCTCCCATGTAGGTGCTTGGTTTCTGCTTATATACAGATATTGCAATGTACTGTACTCAGGCATTTGATCTCACCTCCAAAAGCAGTTGTATAAATGAACCCCATTCAGGATCGATACAAGAGGTTTTGGACAAACTGCATTATGAGGAGCTATGCGTATGTAGTATTGTGTTACGAATTTCCTGGCTTCTGCTGCAATTGAAGATAATTCAAAGCCTGTCTGAATTTTACCTTTTTAAAAGTTAAACGTTTTCTATGCCTTAATCTAAATGCAGTAATTTTGGTGTAGCTTGGAGGCAGTGTATTAAATTTTCAGCAGTGATATTTGAAAGAGGATTGAACATAAATTGATAGAATGCCTTCTGTTGTTTAAAAGAAAAAGCAAAATGCCTGTGCTGCAGCAAAATGAGGTATCTTACCTATCTGGGGAAGATAAGCAAGAATTATTTATGTGTTGGGTTGACAACTTCTACAGTGTTTAGGTTTTTCTGGCTAATATTTTGACAGATTTAACTGATCAAAACTATGTACTGTATTAGATTAACGAATAACCAGTTAGACATCTCCTGTTTATCTCACAGCATTTAGCAAAAATTTGCTATAGTTCTGATACTCTTACTTAACATAACTATTTTTGCCTTTGGAAGTAAACATGCTATTATTGGAAATCATGGGTAATAGGCCAATTCAATGATAGCTTTTCTTGTGTCCCGAAGTTAGGTAATTACTGCAGTGTAAAGTGCAAGTTTAATTTTAGTCCAAGTATCTTTCTGTATTAGAAGGTAATATATTCCCTTCACTATTTAATAAGCTGCACTTGGCGATGATAGATGGAAAGGATTAACCTTAGTATATTGGCGGTATGATGGTCAGTTGCAGTTGCATTAGGAAGCATCACCACATCAACAATGCGGCAACATAAGATTCATTAAAGATTTTAAGGTATCTGTTCTTGAATGGAAATTTAGAGACTGGCTTTTTCTCAAGACAGCAAGAGGTATTTTGCTGCAGAAAGATTGTGCGGCTATTTTTAGCCATGGGTACTGGTGAGGTGGAACAGAATATTTTTAGAGCTGTAGAAAATGCAGCCACTCAAGCTGGGTTCTTTTTTTCACTCTAGCGCTATAGGGTTTTTCCAAAATAAGGAATAAAGTTGGTAGGAATTTTTTTAACATATCATTATTATTACTTATATAAGTAATATATTCATTGTCTCTATATATACACACATATGTATATATACACATAGAGAATTTTAAGTGGTTTGGACCTGTGAATGATACTGTCCTGTATTAAAATAGGTTTTGCTCAAATTTTGAAAACTCATTACTCACATGAAATGTTTAACAAATTATACAACAAGCAAGGCATAATTGGGTGACTCTCACTTAATATATTCCGATCCTGTATGCCGTTTGGATCATTACTTGAATGAGGTAAGCATGAAATAATTCAGGAAACTGTGGTGTTAGTGAATTGGTAAAAAGAATAGCTTTGAAGACGACACTCTGCTCTGTAATGTTTTTGCAATGTTTTAGGCATTTTGGAGTGTGTTGTACTAATATTGGGGACCGGCAGAGGCAAGGGACCTGAGCTTGTGCTGGTTCTTAATAAGCGTGTGTGTATGTGTTTAGAAGAAAATGTGGATTTTGTTCATTGCCTTTCCTGGATTTAAGCTGGATGAATGAAGAAGTAGTAAACACTGCCCTCCGCCCGCCCCCCTTCAGCACCCCCTCAAAACTGGTGAGATTCCCGTAAGATGAGAAGTGGATTTTTGTACGGCTTGTCTGAAACTGTTCTTGTTGACACCCATTTAATTATGTAAGTCTGCTTGAAAAGCTTTTTATTTTACTTTCAAAACCTGCCCTTTCAAATCTCTGAATTATTAAGGAAATTTTTTAGCAGCAAGGTAAAGCGATGTGTGTGATTCATGGTATTTTTTAAATTACCGTGCCTTTGTTCTTTATATGTAAATTAAAAAAAAAATATATAAGTCCATTGGACATTTGTGCATTGTACCTCCTTTCTGAGATTGCAAGGGAGACATAGCCTATAAACCGCTCTTGTCTAATCCTCCAAGCTCTGTACCATTCAGAGAGTGCTAAAGAAAAGACTATAAAATTTAGTAATTCATAGTTATGGGGGGGGGGGGGGAAACCCAAACCAAACCAAACCAAACCCCAACCCCAACAAACCATTCCTGGCAACTTTCTTAAGAATGTTCATATTAACTGTTGTCCTGGCTAGATTCCAGCTTTATCAGGTTATAAATTCTATTTTAATCCACTCAGTTTTCAATTGGAGATCTATTTTTGCCTTTCTTTTGTTAAATAATGATAGCTGTTTGCAAGGCATGGTTGCATGTTTCTAGGCATCAAAATGATTTTCTTGTATAAAACTATATATTTGCATATTTCTGGTTTTAATCATACTCCAGAACTTTAAAAGTAAATGATGTGCTTGACTTGCCAGGATCTGTTTGGTGTTCCTAAACGCAGCAGATACACCAGATGAATTAATAGAAATCCGTTAGCTTTTCTTACACTCTTCAGTTCCAGATTTCCAACGTCTCTTCCTGAGAAATCTGAAGTCCTTGAAAATAGGGGAGTTTGTATCATCATAGATGGGCTTGGAAGCCTAGTATTTAATAGTAAAGCTGCTAAATTAACTCTGTTTAATGTGTTTTGTTGAAATTGTCATGCATCGTTTGTTGGGTAAGTAGATCTAGAAATAATGGAAACGGATATAAAAAGATTGCGTGAAAACATATGGGAGAAGATCAGAGAAAACCACAAAGAAAAAACGTATTTCATCTCCCTTCTAGAGGTTGCTTTTGGTTTTGTTTCCTGCATATCCCCTTCCTCCTAGGCAAGCCCCAGACCCGCAGCCAAGGTCCTGCTCCCAAACCTGCCCCTTCTGTGTCCCCCGCCCCCCCCAAACAAACCCCCTCGCAGCTTTGGTTTGCAATAGCATGTCAGGCAGCAAAATAAACGAACAGTTGGTTTTCGAGTGTGGTACACAGAGTCTTTATGAAGCTGTTGACTTTTCCTTGCCATATTTAACTGACCTCTGCTTGAATTAACTTGCCGTGATTTTGCAACTGGAGGGTATGTTTTGCCCTCCCTTCCCTTCCGCAGCCTGGCTGGCAAACGCCGTGACGGCACGGGGAGCTGGGTTCCCTGCAGCACGGCCAGGCAGGAGGTTGTCCCGGTGTGTTGGTGTTCGAGTGGCGATTGCAGGATCTTAACTGAAAGCTAGAAAATTGAAGTAATGCTTTTAACCACCACAGCCCTTGTAAAACTTAACTGTGCTTTCCAGTGGGATAGCCTAGTATTTTCGCTGTTGTTCCTGGCCTCTTTTACAAGTCATTTTTGGGACTGGGTTAAACTGATTGTGTTTGTTCTTTCCATAGTTTGTCCTCGCCATTTCTTAATATTGTGCTGAATGTAAAGATTCAAATTCTGCCTTTATAATTTGCTGAAATGTGCCTGTTCCTAAAGGTTAGATTTGCTTATGGTAGCATGCACTGAACTGGGCAATTGCTGTTTAAATTTGCTCTTTTTCCAGTTGGTAGTTACACGTCCAAGGGGCAGAGCTGTATCCTAATACTAGTTCAAGAGCCTGACTGCAGCTCTCTCTTAGTTTAGAGAAGTGTAGCTTCTTGTCTGTCTTCCTCTGTCTGTACTGCTCAATCTGTCAAGAGTTTTGAAATCTTTTGATTGGCTTTTGGATCATCTTTGCCTAATTAACAAGTTGTTTCTTCCTTCTTTGCAATTTGGCCATGCTCCTGTGGTAATCACAATGATTGCTTGTACACAAAAGCAATGTATTGAAAACACGGCATGCGTATATTAATGCTGTTTTACAGCTAAGGAAAGATCAAGCAGCATGTGATGAAGTACATCTCTGATCACTGGGGACCATTGATCTATTAGCTCACAGACTTTTGCTTACAGTTATTAAGACGAGTGCATATGAAGTTAATAGCCACCATAAGAAGAAATGTTGGAGGCCTTTTTGTTCTTGGTCTGAACTGACAGTATTAAAACCAACCAACCAACCAGCCTCCCCTCAACCCCAAAGCCTTCCTCCTTGCCTTTTTCATTTTAGGTGGATTCTAGTTAAGAGTAAATTCATTAACTGTGATGTGCACAACGCAGTTATTCGTAAGGCTCAGATTTCTGTGGTATTTTAACAGTACGAGTTTGAAGCGGCTATTTCTGTTGCAGAAAATTTTTGGTTCAAGCAGACGCTATTTACTGTCTTGTAAATGTGCTAGAACTATAGCTCGTGAAGAAAACTGGAATTGTGAAAGCTCCCATGTCAGCACTGAAGAAAGTATTTTTTCATTTACTGCCATTTTAATGTATAATGCTTTAAATTTGGCCAATGAGCATGATGAAACTGAATAGAGAAGTTAGAAACGCACTTTTTGAGATCACATATCACTGTTCAGCAAAAATAAGTGTTGAGTTAATACCAACTAGTAGCGAACAGAAGAAAAGGATTGAATTTTGGGGACCTTTACTGTTTTGCTAACAGTTATTTTGCTCCTCCCTTCTTTCTAACGCTTGCAAAAATCCATGTTACCTGCTTGATTCTTGTCTTTAAATTAGGGATGCTGCAAAACCAAAACAAGCAAAAAGCTGAGCAGCTGAAAGGGAAAAAGATTGGGAAATTTGGGTATAGACTTTTGATAATTGCTGTTTAACTTCTTTGGATAATTAAGTTTTAAATGAAGGTAGCCTTAGTTAAATGTTCAGCAGCCTTTTTCTTCAATTAAAGGTGTTGGAGTTCACAACAAATGTTTGCAAAGACCTTCCAGAACTTCTCTGATAAAGCCAGAACTGACAATTTCTAGGGTAAAGCAAGTAAGACGTGGGAGGAAAATAAAACCAACAGATGAAGACCACCTTTAACCATGTAAAAATATGAAATAACAACTTGAATTCATTCAGTTCTCTGGTCTGCAGTGCATTAACTTTGCTAATTCATCTTTTGTTGATTATAGTATATAATTCTGATATTTCCATTTATAACTAAAAATAGGTATAAAATTATATTGAAGACCAAATATTATAACAGATTTTCATTGTTAATTGTACACATTGTGTTTCTATTTCCTGCAAATTCTTACATTGTGATAACATGAGTGGCTGTCATCTTAAGCCCTGCGTTTCTCATTTGAAGAAATGTAATTGGAAATGTATTAAAACATTTGAAGAAATGTAATTGAAAATGTATTAAAATAAAAACAGATGTTGGATACTGTAGGCACGGGTGTCTGTCTAAACATTAACTTGAGGCTGCGTGCTGCACCCTAGCCCAGATGGTGCTTTTGGACATTACAGTAGAATTTACTATTGAAAAAAAAAAAGGAAATGTATGCATATAAAAATAGAAAAAGTTCTTTATATAATTTAATGCTTTTAAAAAGATTTACTATTGCTAGTATTTTCACAAAAGTTGCTGTTTGGTATGTATTACCTATTCTTGCCCATCTAGCTTTAGAGCAACTGATAATGAACTGCATGTAGTTGTTGCATATAATGTAATAAAATGTACAGGTCTTGTAGCGTTGTCATACAAGAAAGGTATAAATGTGATTTTGTGAGATTGCTGCTGTTAATATTTATACTAAGTCAATGTCTATTCTATTGTTGGTTCCAACCTACCACATGCTGTTTTTAGCAAAATATCTGAAGTATCATCCTGAAGTGTTCACTCATCTGTCACTCAAGGATGAGTCAGGAAGTGTATTATAGTAAAACAAAAAATGATAAATTTATCGAGTGTTTAATACACAATATAGTTATTCATAACCTTATACAATTATTAAGAATAATGAAATTGAATGGCAAGCTTCTTACAATTTTCACTTCAATACATGTGTTGATGAGCATGTTGAACAGTTCTCTGGGGAGATGCTTCTCTCTTTTTTTTTTTTTTTAAATTTAATTGTATTTTTTTTAAAAGCCATTTTCATTGCCATCGTGTATGGTTCTGTACTCCAGTGGTGCCTGTAGCCCTGGTGAAGGGATGTGCTTTAGATATAAGCACTATTTTGGAGATGTTTAACATTTTTTTGCATTTTCAGCAGGTGCATTAATTCTTAAGTAGTGTTTGTTTTTGTTATGGAGCACTATGGCACAGAGTTGAAGGACTTTAAAATCAGATTTCATACTTGCGTGTATCATGAGTTGTTTGCATATTATATATTTGGTGCACTTAACTCCATAAAATATCTTACTGAAACATGAGAAGCTGCATGTGTTGTACTTCTCAGTCTCTCTGTATACTTTTACAGGCTAATCCGTGGTCTTGTGCGTTAAGGAAATAGTGATTGATGAGAATTCCTAAGAATTTTTTTAATTTAATATCAAAGAACATTTAGCATGAAGTTACCATGACTGATAGAAAGCCTTAAGCTGATTTGTCTTGGCTTTGATGTTATCAGTATCGCTTTTTAAAATCAGATATTTTCAATCATGATTCGATGATTTTAAATCAGATTTTCATCAATATTTTACTTTATATGCGTATAAAGTTTGTTTATTGTATTTTAATTTACAGGAGGGTTTAAATAGCAACTTTCTTGTTGGCTCTAAAACTGTTTACAGAAGCAGGTGTGTGTCATACTACTGGTTTTGCTATAAAAATGTGTGTGTATATATATGTAGACACTTCAGTGAAAGGAGATCGTTTTGTTGATTATTCTCTATTTGCTGTTTTTAAAGCGATGATCTCTTGTTTTCTTCTAGCATCAGATAATAGTCAGCGATTTCGAGAAACCTGCTTTGCATTTGCACTGACGCCACAACAAGTGCAGCAAATCAGCAGTTCAATGTGAGTGAGTTTGATCAGCAATACAGTATTTAAATAAAAATAAATTAAAAAAAAAGAACTAGCTTACCGTATCTTTCATTTTGAAATGTGCTCTTAAAGAACACAGGTGTGTGTGTAGTGCCTCAGAGAATACTCTTCTGGGGAATTCTTTTCTCCTTTGTATGTAAGCTGATGAAGAGGAAAGGGTGAGGAAGAGAGAATTAAATACCACCACTGTCCAGGGAGTATTGGGCAGGTTCCTCTTGTACTAAACACTGTACAAATACATAACTCTCCTTCCTGCAGCCCTTTCTCACCATCAGTCAGATCCTTTGAGTTCTATGTTTATGCACTATAAAGATGTACTTCAATCAGAATTTTCTTTATAGTATTCAAGAAAAAGGAAATGGTAGAGGTCAGATGAGAATGTAATTGATTTATTTACCTTGAAGAATAAAAAGTGTACCTTTTAGTGTGTCTTGAGAGCGGTGGTTTGACTGACCAGAAGGACGACAGTGTGGTATATGCTATATATACTGGAAGGTGTGATCTACATACATTGAACTTACAGCAGACTCTGAGAAAATATTGATGAACCTGTTGTGTAAACAATATGCTTTAACCTGTGTTCTGTTGTTTCTAGGGATATTTCTGGGACCAAATGTGACTTCACAGTACAGGTCCAGCTAAGGTATGTATTTGTATCATCTGTTCTTGATGCTGTTGTTTTTTTAAAATATATCAGATACATGCTCCCCAGCAGGTTGAGCTTTTCTTTATGGAGAAGAGTCTCATCTGGTTGTTTCCTTGAGAAAAGCTTGCTGTTGGCTGCTTTGAAAAGGGCACACTTAACTACTTGTCCTTGTTATATGCAGCTTTCCTGAAATTGCTGGTGGCCTGATAGCTGGCGTGTCAGAATACTGCATGTACTTAGCTATAGCCAGCTGATGTTCTTCAGTTCGTTATTTTAGATTGTGCGTATGCTCCCTTTTTTAACTCCATGTCTGTCAGATTCCAGGTGCCTGAGCCTTCAAAATCTACATGCAGGGAGGGTTATTTTTCCTAGCAGACATGTCAAACACAGTATTTGCTGGGCATGGCAGCCCAAGGTCTACTTTTCTTTAGGCAGTGGGAGGCGAGACTTTGGGAATCACCAGAGGGGGTCTTAACCTTATGGTTATTTTAGAGATTTTGACAAATGTATCCTAAGTTGATGAAATCCTATGTATCCCTGTAATTCTGTGGAGGGCTGTGAGCAGAGCTGACTTCAAGAGAGCTTGCTCCTGTCAAAAACGACTGTCTTGCCCTTCATACCCCTGGTCATGTCTGCATGGTGAGCTGTTCGCTTGCCAGACAGAAGGCAATTGCTTTTGGGCCTTCCTAGTTAGGGTACCATCTGCTGATCAGCAAGTCGGGTTGGCTTGGTGTTGGGTCAGGTGGAGAAAGGGACAAGGAGAGCATGAGGGAAAATGGGGACAGAAGGTAGCTCCCCCTTTTTGAGAGCAGCAGCCTGTCAGGCTCAGCTGCATTGAATAGCTATACCCTGATGTGATGGTACATTTGTGTGGATGGGGCAGGTCCCCTGGAAGAAATCCAGTGAGTTGAGAGGCTCCTTTGAGTGCCTATTGTCCGCGATCTTGGCCTAGACACATTTCATAGGACAAGGAAGGGTGTGTCTTATTTTGGATCCAGCAGCAAATAAGCCTGTCTGAACTTAAGTAAATAAATAAAATTGTCTGAACTTAAGTAAGAGGCTTGACATAGGCATAAAGATAGCATTTGATGCTGTGGCTAAACAGCTGGCTGGTTTATTGAAGTTGGAGGAGGGACAGTTGAAGAGATTGTATATTAAGTGAAATCCTGGTCTTGTATCAAGAGGTTAGGCTGGAGAAATGATAGGAAAGAAATTTGGATGATCTATCTCTTGTAACAGGAACTTGCGTATCTGAATGAGTCAGAGCCAGTCTGAAGAATTCAAGAAATCTGAGGAGGAACCCACAGCCATCTTGATCCAAACCTGTAATTTTGGGGGGCTTTCCTGCTTAATGATCTGTACAGCTAATTTGAGGACTGTTTTTAGCAAGATTTGTCATGCTTTCGTAACTCGGTGGAAAAAAAATTCCGTCTAGGAAGAGGTGATCTTTAAATCATTTTAGAAGTGAAAGATGATGGAAACTCTTTGCTTTTAGGTTTTGTTTATCAGAAACCAGTTGTCCACAAGAAGATCACTTCCCGCCCAATCTGTGTGTGAAAGTAAATGGGAAACCATGCAGCCTTCCAGTAAGTAAGATGTTATTTTGATATACGTAATTGGATAGCATTATTAGGAACTCTCTGTCAGAAATTAGCCTGAGAATTTATCCTAACCTTTGTTTTCACATTTTGGAGCATTTGCGTGAAGACGGATAGCTAATGGAAAAGATAGTTAAGTTGTTTCTCAGGAGGCCAGCCAATAGATCCAGAAGATTAATTTTCAAAAAACATGGCAGTAAATTTTTATGTTTGACAAACATCCAGTGAGCCTGGCTGAAACTGGACTCTGTTTTGGAGGTCGTCTGTATATGGAATAGACCATTACTGACCAGCAGAAAGAGAAAAATGCCAACTTAAAGTACTGGGGCAGTGCACAGGATTAGACTGGGCAACGTTAGCCAGGCAGGCTGAGTAGCAGTACTGAGAAAGGAGAGATGGCAAAGGTGCCTTTTTGTATTCCGCTGGGCAGGGTTAGGATTTGGAAAGTGCAAGGCTCTGTGTAAGGAGAAAGGTGTCTTGTAAAACACCTGATACTTTATTGTCTGATATATATTATGTGTATATATATTAAAAAATATGTTTAAATGGAAGAGGGAGCCTGGTTCAGGTGAGACACAGCTTTTATTGGGGCAGGGTTGCGGTGAGAGGGGAAGAAGGCAAAAGCAGTATTTGAGGGTTTTTTTGCTGAGGGGAAAAAATACTTTCATTTCTAGGGCTATCTTCCACCAACCAAAAATGGTGTTGAACCAAAGCGACCTAGCCGACCAATCAACATTACCTCACTCGTCAGATTATCTACGACGGTACCAAACACAATCGTTGTTTCATGGACTGCAGAAATTGGAAGAGTAAGTAACTTCGGTACATACTGCTGTCTAAAGCTTCTTAGTTTCTGCTTTGGCATCTGTTTGAAAGATTTGAATGATAAGGAAGTTTAATTGCACAGAAAATACTTCATGGTTTAGCAGTAGACTGTTCCTTCTTTTGATTGTATTGCTTTATGCTAGACAGGTATGACATGCTCCCTTAGATCAGTAGCCCTCAATTTTTTTCGTGTGACCTCTCCCTCTTCACCGCCCCCCCCCCCCCCCCCAGTCTTTGTGACTCATTGGGGCCACAGATAATATCAATACATCTTATAAAACTCTGTTTGTTTGTCTGTCTTAACTTCAGACGTCAAGCTCTTCCTGATTTTGGGGACTTGACAAACCTTATCTCGGCTTCAACTTGTAACTGGCACGTGACATTCAGCACAGAGTGGTCTGTTATAACTGTAAATGTGGACACAAAGCATAGCAACTCAGCAGGGCCCAGGAGATTTAATTTGCCTTTTTTACATTTCTGTTCTCACAATTGCTGTCCTCATACTTAATAGTTAAAATGTCATGTTTTTATAGCTTTTTCGTGTCTGTGGGGAGAATGTTACAATTGGTGTTATAAAATTGCTGATGTTCCACTGGACTAATTAAATCTGGAACATGCTGCAAAAAGTTACTTCAATAAATTAGTCCGTGAATTAGTGCACTGCTTTCACTGATGGCAAAAAAACCTGCTAGATATGCATTCCAGAGTCAACATGTACTTGAAAAACGGTGGCTTTGCCATTGCAACCATCCTGTTTTTCGAAGTCCCGAGAATTGTCCTGAGATGAAACCTTGTCCAAGAATTTGTCAGTGCGCAAAGCCCAGTATTCCTGAACCAGCGTGGAAAAATGCTTACAGCCCAATCATGCACAATAGCCAGTTATAAAACATCACAGTGGTTTCATGATGAATTTCTTGTGGAGCGTAAAACAGTTTCCATTCAGATTATAGAATAAATGATGGCTGAATGATTTTTATTTTTATTTTTTTAAAAAAACCCCTTCTTTTATCTAATGAGAACTGCAGGTATCAGAAATAAGCATTTAAAGATGAACCTGTTTTGGTTTACATTGCAGAATTGCGTGCATGCAAGTTGATGAATCCTGGTTATTGCTCTGAATACGGTGCCTCACTCTTGCTTAAGAATACCAGTAAGGATTTAGGGAAAAGAGATGTCACAAGTCTGCGTGGACTTGCTAGTTTCTTGTGAACTAGCTAGTTTCTCAGGCTGAAGCCCGAGATATTTCAGTTATAAAAGCCATATTGGCTAACTTGTAGCTTACAATAGAAAACTGAAGAGAGTGGCAAATTCTGAGTGTATTTCGTGAGACTTAGATGCCAGTCAGAACTTCCCCACTCATGAGATGTAATGCTTCCTAAAGTGATTAAGACCTTGACAGTTAAATGTGAGGAATTATTTTGTATTTGGATGTGCTTGTATAGTACAAAACTTGAATTCCCCTCCTCGCCTTCCCTTAAGAGTCAGTTGCATGTCTCAACTGGTGTACTCTACCTTTCCTGAAGTCATAATGGTGATTTTTACACAATCTGTTTCAAGAGCCTTCTGTACAAGATGCCTTGGGCAAGTTCCTAGCTTTGTAGATTCAAGCTGTCGGTAAATAATTTCACAATGTTAATTACCATTTTTCTAACTTCTATACTAATTGAGGCATTAAACAAACAAGTTAAAGCAGTAGTGGTTTTTAACGATGTGAGAAGAATTCATTGTAAGAATAAAATATTTAAAATGTGGTGCTTCTGATGCTTTTTCAATTTGTGTAATTTTATGGTAAGATATATTATTGAAATCCCATCTTTGGATTCTGGTGGCATCCTAAATAATGGTAGATGTCAGAATTGTATGGATCTTTTTTGTTTTGTTAGTGGAAACATACATGGCCATTGCTGGGGGAAGGCTTTCATTTTTCAATTTGAAGTGTATGAGTGCGGCTACAGGTTTAGCGAATACTGTTTATCTCAAAAAGTAATTGATGTACCCTAATGTGAGAACACGATTTTGCCCTTTCCCTTTTGGGGGTGGGGGGGGAGGGAGGGGTGTTGCTGCTGAATGCATAGCACCATATCACGTTTTTAGAAGGACATTTATTACCTGCTGCTGTTAGTAGCTTACAAGAAAAATGAGAGCTTCAGAAATCCCGGACTGTGATTTGAAATCCGTTAGCGATGCCAGGAGGAGCCGCTCCTCCTGCCACTCCTGCTCTCTCCCTCTAGAGAAGGCTTACCCCTCTCTCGGGGAGCTGGCGGAGCTGGTCTTTGGTCTGCATCTGACCTGCTTGTATGCCAGCCTGTCTTCTCTAGTGGCAGAAGTGAGCATCCCTGGCTTTTTGCTGACACCAATAAGGGACATTTGCATGGTCTGTTCTGTTGAGACCGATGGGGGGAAGTGACCTAACCTCTTCCAGAGGGGAAGGACAGACAGTTGGGAGTGGCGACTTCTTGCCCGCTCCAGCTAGATTCACTAGAGTACATCTTGGCCCCACTGAACTCTTGAACTCTTTAACTGTCTTTCTTCTGTTAAGCTTTGGCAGTGAAGTAGCATTAGCGTTTCATAGACAGTTAAGTGCAGGAAGATAAGAAAAAAGTTGAACAGTGCTTCCAGACTGAGTAGGAGATACTGCAGGTGATGCATCTTTTTATGTATTGCTTTTGGAGAGGCATCACTGCTGATTTTCCTATTTTGAAAACGAAATAAACTTTTATTAAGGGGAAAAAAAAAAAGGTTTGATCATATTTGGCCTGGCAGCTTCCCTTAAATAAATGTATTGACACAACCGCAGTACCTAACATTATTGATGTAAAATTACACTTCTTAAATGGGCCGTAGACTGCGTGTCCCGAGTTAGATGTAAAACTTCCAGAAGTGTCCTAAATGCTGTTTTAATAGCTTGGTTTGCAGCTAAATCTAATCTCAGTGAAGTGTGAAGTCACTTTTGTTGCATCTCTCAAACTCCAGCCCTGTGAACTTTCTGAAGCACGGTGGGTTTTCTCTAGTCTGAAAACTTTGCTATCTAAAGTCTTTTAACTGCTTTAGAAACAGAGTGGCCTGTAATCACATAACAATTGCATAAGCATTGTATAAAATACAAGCTATCTTTTGAGTAAACCAGTTTTTACTTTGATCTTTTGTTCTGTTTTCTAGAACTATTCCATGGCAGTCTATCTTGTAAAGCAGCTGTCCTCTACGGTGTTACTGCAGAGGTTGCGAGCAAAAGGAATACGGAACCCTGATCATTCTAGAGCACTAAGTATGTCTGATGTACTGCTTGTTTAAAAAGGAAAAATAGCTTTTGTAAAAGGAGATTTGAAATAGGACTCTACTAACTGAGGTTTGGACTTCCTACAATTCTCTGGGTTTTGAGAATCTGATAGTGGTGTTCTTTGTATTCAGTTCCAATTCAAAGACTCAGAGGCCTTTGTTTGTACTAGGAGCCAGTCCAGGAACCCTGTTGACACTGTGAAGGGAAAAATGCAAGAGAATCTCTTTCAGTTCAGCCATACTGGCTTTGTGTCTTCAGAATAGAACAACTGTATTTATACAGTTAACTGGTAATTCAGTACCTCAAGCAAGCTGAACTAAATGCCTGATACTGAACCTTGATGCTGACGGAGCTGGAGGAAAGTCTCCATCAACACAATTTTTGTTCCTTTGGCACGGTGTTGTGGAGTGAGCTCCTGGAGAGAGAGTATCTAGCACAATACTCCTCCCAACCCCCTTCCAAATTTAAGTGTGGAGCTTGCTGCTTTGTTGTTTTCTCTGACAAGTACGTGTTGGTATAAGTTTGTATAATAAAAATGCAAGCAAAACCTGCTGCATGTTTCCTTTTCAGGGAGAGGGTGAAAATACCAACACCTGACAGCTGTTGGTCATACTCTTTAATGCTCAGATGATGTGTGTTGTACACCGTACAGGACCTTCTCCAAAAGGGAAGAAATTAATCCACCAGTAAATGGTACAAAGCCAGTGGTATATAGTGCTGGGCATTAGCTTGTGCTAATGCAGTATGATGATTTAAATGCACAAAAATCTAGAGAGTTTCCAGGTGGCTACTGCTCTTTGTATACAGGGTGAGAATGAGGGTGTAGGTCCGGTTCACAGAGCAGGAAGAACATGGAACTGACTTGTTCATTTAACCAATGACTGCTTATAAAACAGTCCTTAGAAGTAAAAGTAGAGGATAGGTAGAGATGAAAGGCTTCTGTAGTGCTAATATTTCACTGCAGTTATTTAACCCCCAGATTTTGTCTGGGTACTTCTGATTTCTGTTTCTCAATTTGCTTTTCAATTTTAAATCACAGGATTGCTTGATGAGTATTTCAGAGGTTTACAGTGGTGCTTGTTTATGTGACAGTTACTAACACATTTTTTTTTAAAAGTGCTTGAAGTTACCAGTCAAGTCAATGTGGCTCATCTTGTCAGTAGATTTTAAATAACTTTCAAGTACAAAGTTGCATGTATATGGACAGAGACATCTCTGTATAAATACATTTTTCTAGGGATCTTGGTTTAAGATGAGCTTTTCCTGCTTTTTGCTTTCTTAAATCTTGTCGTTTATGATCTTTCTAGAGAGTAAAGACTGCTTACGTTACACGTTTATTGTGTGAGTCTGAAACAATAGCCACTGCTGCTTGCTTCCAGTAGATATGGCAAACTGAAAGTCTAGCGCACAGTTTCAGACTTGTTTTATTTCTCTATCATGCAATTTGTATTTTAAATCAGATGTAAAATAAACCTTTTCTTCTTTCAAATAACAGTTAAAGAGAAACTGACTGCCGATCCAGACAGTGAAATAGCAACAACAAGCTTAAGAGTTTCTCTTCTTTGTCCAGTAAGTCTGTCTGGTTGGTTTGTTTGTTTGTTTGTTTTTAATTCCCTCAAAACTGATTCTGATCAAAATGTGGCTGTTCTGGGACATGTATTTGGTAGAGGTTAGCTTGTGTTTACCTGTGTGTTAACTTTGTGGGGTCCAGTGCTGAAGTTATCTGTCACGGTGCTTAAGCATGTGATATACCCCTGAGAAAATGAGTATTCCATTAACTTGAAAATGCTATTCAAAATTGTATGTAAGCATACATTTAAATCTGTCACTAGATCATCTGAGTGTGCAGTTCAAGTCCTTGCTGGTGATAAAACCACTCTCAGTGGTAAGGTAGGTGAATCTGACTAAAAATAGCTCTTCAGCCAGTGTCTGCAGTCAAAGAATTGAGCACCTTTTAACTGAAGTTGATTATATGCATGTGTACACTTTGAGTACTTAATAATCTTAGATTAAAAGCAAAGCAGTGTCCTAGAGGTTGTTCAAACAAAATTTGTTCCAACTTTGAAGTGGGAGAATACAGTTCCAGTGAATGTGGAAGTGGGAGAGATGTGCTATATCTTGACCTACTAATTGTTTTTTAACCAAGTAGATGCAGAATAAGTGCTTATACCTGGCTTTGTTATCATTGGTATGATAACAGTATCTTTACTGCAGTATAGCTTTTTAACCTCTTTTCAGGATTAAGGATACATCTGTTTCCTGGGTTGAGTCAATCTGCTCAAGCTTGACACAAAATTTTCAGTTTTAAAATCCGAAGAAAACAACTGACTTCATTCTTGCAAAATTGAAGCTTATTTCTCAAGTTATTAAATATGATGATAAACTCTAGCAACATAAAGATAAACTTTTAGATACCTAAGCTTTGCGTAGTAAAAAGCACAACTGACATTGTGGTTACTTCTTATATATGTATTAGGTTATTGTAAATCTTTAAATGTGGTATTTTCATGATCGTCAATCTTAAGACTTTCTCCATGTCAACATTGATGCTAGCTAAATAATAACACATTTATAAGGAAGACAAAACTCATCTGTAAGAAAGATAGAGGGATTGCATTTACAAAATAAAATCCTGATCTATAAACTTTGAACCTCATAACCTATAATCTTACAAATCTATGAACTTATGTGTCGCATCGAAACTGCTGCAGATTTGGAACGCTGAAGTATTTTGGGTCCACATCTGGCAGCTTATCTTGCTGAGTTGTTATAGTTGAATTTTTGTTGTGCTGTTAGTACTTTGTTATTCTAGAAAGCACAACAATAGTCCTGTTGGTTTTTTTGTCATTCTTTGCACACAATATTCTTACCCCTTAAAATGAGTTTCCAATACAGACAAAAATAGTAACCCATTTGTAGGAGTTAAATGGCTGTAAGAGTTTAGAAGTGCCTATGTATTAATTCATTATCTTAAATTAATCTTCATGCATCTTCTGGAATTACAGATTTTTACTTCAGTCATACTTGGATTTGTCAGAACTGCCACTTTAGGCAGTTCTGTTGCTTTATAGATGATTCCATGGGAGTTTTCTGACACTTCTGTCTGTCCTTATTGCCTCCATTACTGATAAAAGTTCTTCTGCAGTGCTTTTAGGTGCATTTTTTTTCTTGATGACTGTGATTCAGATGAGTTAGAGCAGGAATATCCTCCACAATATTGCTTTTAGGCCTGCAAATTTGCTAATACCTACAGATGCTAAATTCTATTTTGCTTTCTCAGAGTTCTGCCAGGGGTAGAAACAAAACAGCAATCAGACATTAGGATGTAGCTCTTCAGAAGTTCTACCTTTGTCGTTTTTTGCCTCTTTAAAATTTACTACTTTTCTGCTAGACATACAAAACAAAGTGTATGTAGCACATTATTTTGAGCATATTTGTCTCTGTGTCATTTTAATAATGTCTACAAAACAGACACAGTTGACTTTTTTCCAGTATGTTCCTCACTCAGTGCTGTCTGATTTTGTGTAGCTCTTGGAATAATCCATCATTGGAAAGGCTCGTTGGGACGGAGACTGCACCTTTCAACCTGTCCTATGAATAGAAAGGTTATTAGCATGATTCAGACTGTCCTCAGGTCTGAATGCAATTTTATTATAGCCTCCATATTTTTACTTGCTAATTGGTAAGCATTTGGCTCAGGGAGAATTTTTTTGTAAATATTTTGTGCTTACTTTCTAATGCTTGAATGGACAGTGTATGCTTTGAAAGTACACATTGAAAATGCCAATTTGGTCTCCAACAGAAGAACCAGAAATTACAGAATGATGCATCTTCAGCTCTGCTAATGTGCGGGTGCTGTTCTCCCATCTCATTTGTTATGGGTGTGATTTTCTCATGTGTATACTTCAATAAAATAAATGCAATTGTGTATCTGGATGGGGGCAGCAGGTTTAGGCTTTATAACCTTTATTTTGCCCTCAAAAAAAGCACAGAGCAAGGCAGCTTCCTCTGAATTTGTTTTGGATTGCTGCTGAGCTTTTTTTAGCACAGAGGCCTGCTCTCCCCCCGAGACTGTGGAGTATGGAGAAAAAGCTGTCCTTAACTGTTGGCTGAATCTCGCTGAGATACAGCAGGCAAATGGGCTGGACTGAGTCTGTATTTCAGGAAAACACTTGAATTCATGTTCTTTTTTTCCCTTGAAATAAAAATAAATAAATCTACAAGCTCTGCAGCCGGACCAAATATTTAACTGAACAAAAATTCCAGATCTAGCATTTTACTGTAGGTTTTGCAGCTTTGTTTACAAATCCTTAACTCCTGTTTTGGGTGCATTTTTTAGCGTGAAAAGATAGTAATGTTTTGTATGCTTGTAAAAGAAATTAATGCAGTGTTTCTTTGGCTGCCGACAGGCAGGAATCAAAACAGTAACAGTGTTGGGAAACAGTTTTTCAGAAGTTGGGATGCATCCCTTCTTTTACGACCTCTTCTTTTGTCAGTTCTGACACAGCTTGGCCAGTATGGCAGAGCTGATCCAGGAGGTTCAATGCCAAAAATGGGAAAGGAGACATCAACTTGTTAACACTGAGTACGCTGATTCTGTCTGCAGGCGTATGGCTTCGGCTAAATCCAACCGCAGCTTAGAAATTAGAGCCACAGTTTTTATACCAAAAGCTTGTGAAAATGTTTCTGGTTTAAATCTGCTTTTTTACTCAGGAGACAGGTATTTATGTTCTTCCTGCAGCACATGTCTTCGACCTTCCTTAGTTTTATTTTGTATCACATAGATCATCCAGGTTTTATCTCCGGTACCCTCACTCTTGATCCTCCCTAAGCTAGGAGACTCTTAGTGTGCCCAAAAGACAAATGAGCCATTGACCTACCATCTGGGAGATAAGAATTCGTAACAGACATGGATCAGGGGGCCTTGCTTTGTTGGGGGTTGATTATGTGATAGAAATAATGTGCTTGGTCATGGATTTTGGGGGAGGGGGTGCCAAACACATGGCACATAGAGCACCTCCTGCTGTCCGAGCTCTCCAGCACCATTACTGCAGGCTCCTCAGGGAGTTCTCTGCTCCCCTCCCATCTGGTGGTGAGTTTTCTGACAGTGACTGAGGGCCCGAGGGAAGAAAAATAAGCAAGATCCTGCGGTCTAGTTGAACTTGCTGGGAATGGGGTGGAGGGATTTCTGCTTACGGGGGATGCAAAACAAAAAATAAAGGGAGCATCATGGAGGAAGTAGTGGACTGTGAGTAGAGCCTTTGTTCTTGATATTTAGTTTTCTGATATTCTGAGATTGAGTGCCATCCTGTGGCACCCGTCTTGTATTGCTCAGAATCAGTATGCGTGACCACGGTGCTTGCTTAAGCCGTACTAAAAACAGTTCCTCCTACTATGCACTGCTAGAATTGGCTGAAGGTTTTCAAATGAAGTAATCCTGTATATTTTAGTCAAATACATATAACTTCAAAATACTCAGTATAAATAGTTCTTAATAAATAATTGTTTTGTTGTTTTTTAATGTGGGAAAAGTCTTGTTTAGACATTCCTACTTTTTACCTTTAGTGTGGTCAGTTAAAGCCCCTCCTAAACTGCAGCGTAAGCACTTTGCCAGAAAACAACTGCTTAGTTTTGTTGAGGAGAGGAAACTTTTTTTATTTCAGATTAATATGAAGTACCTTTCACTATCTAGTCAATTTTGCATTCAGTGCAATCAAATGTTAATATTTTATGGTCTGGGTTAGTGTTGATCTATCTGTCCAAGTCAAGATATTCCTGTTCCACAGTTTAGCCTAAACACCTTCTGTCTGTAGCACTCCTATGTTGTCTGCTCAGCTTAAGCACTGACCTGTGCTTTTTGTATTAAACTTGTGGAAGCTTTGGGCTGGACTGCAAAACCTCACCGTCCTAGCCTTTCTACACACTTGAAGGAAAGGGTGTTCCCCGTCTGAAAGTGTATTTTGTGACTAATTTTCTCCTGTCTCATCTTCCGTTAACATTTGCAGGCCCTTTGTAGTGTTGAAAAGGTATGATGGTATTATAGGGGATAGTCAGCTATTTGGATTTTACACAAGGAAAAGGCAGTGACATTTCAGGCTAGCTCACAACTGTATGCATAGCAGTGGTGTTTATCACAGCAGGAGGAGTATAAAATAATTTCTTAATAGTTAACAGGTGTGACTTATTTTGTGAGTAGTCACTTTCTGACAGTTCCTTGGAGAAAGTAGTGAAAATGGTGGAGTTAGAGAAATGCATCAGGAAATGATCCATAATCCTGCAAATGCATTTTCGATATGCTTGTTTCTATGACTGTAAAGGTAAACAAGTAGTTCTGGTAGTGCCCTAATGATTGAGATATGGACAGCAGCTTGATACACACTTTGTGAGTGAATAGGAGAGGACTGACCCATGTTCATCAGCTTTTAAAATACTAATGAAGAAGAATTCTTTTTTGTGGTTAATCCAGGACACTGGTATGTTACACGTGCTCAGTGTATTTGTTACGGGAACATGGAAGGATGTAGTCTTCAGTTTCCTTGATCAAATGTAGTTAGAAATGTGATTTTTAGTAAATTTTTATGCGATAATCAAACCTACAGGAAGGAGGGAACGGGTGGCATGTAATTTAATGAAAACTCGGATTTGTGAGAGTTCTTCCTGGAGTAAAACTCAACCTGTCTCTGTCTCTTTTCAGACAGAAAAGCCCTGTTTGTTAATTTAATACCAAGATGTTGTAATCTTGTTTTTTTTTTTTTCTTCTTAAAGCTTGGTAAAATGCGGCTAACTATACCATGTAGGGCCCTGACTTGTTCACACCTGCAATGTTTTGATGCCACTCTCTATATTCAAATGAATGAAAAGAAACCAACCTGGGTTTGCCCTGTCTGTGACAAGAAGGCTCCTTATGAACATCTCATCATTGATGGGTAAGTAAAACTTGCATCGAAATGAAGCATGTACCTTACACTCTCTGCTTACTGTCCTGTGCTGCACAGAATACAGTGCTCTGAAATCTTGGTTATCTGGCTGTGGCCTGTTTTAAGTTACCATGTCATTTAATTTCCCTGCTGTTGGTGAAGAATTACTAACCAGGTACCTCTTCATTCAGTATTCTGGAAGAATTGTGGTCATCAGACTGTTAATGTTAATAATAATGAAAGGTATTCCTTCCAATCCTAGGTGAATTTTTGAGCTATCCTGCCTAAAATGGTTGTGTGTTTGTTTTGGTCCCGTCCCCCTCCCCCCCCCCCCAATATTCCATAGTGCTGGATCCCTGGGTAAAACGAGCACATGTTGTCTCTTCTTTTAATGGAGCAGCTGCACAAATCTGGCATAGTTGACAGCAGACATTCATGTTAGATCAAATAAATACTGCCACCCCCACAGATGCGTGTACAATTCCATGTACAATTTCACACTTGGGGAGTTGCTATATATAGAAGGTGACATAGAGATTGATTCCCTGGTACTGGCTACCTGCAAAATGTTAAAAAAAAAATAAGTGAATCTAGTATTGGTCTCCGTGAAGAAATGCCAAGTATGTATTCCTGGGCTTGCATTTTAATGCCTTAGATAGGAATCTTCTTTCCAAAGTGTGATAAAGGAAGAGAACAAGTAGAGTCTTCTGAGAATAGTCTCAGAATGTTTTACTCAAAAAAACCCCACAAAAAACCCCAGCAACCAACCAACCAAAAAAAATGCCAAAACAAACAAACAAAACCCTAAAAGGCAAAACTAAAAACCCTGAAACAAACAGAACCCCAGAAAACCACCTCACAAATGATTGAGTCGTTTTTAGTGAGTACGTGCTTCATTTTGGTGACCTGCCAGTGAAGCATAAGATTGCTTGGGATCCCCTTTAAGGCCTTGCAAAAAGCTCTTGAAGAGACACTTGGGGCTCGCACGGGCTGCTTGGGATTCATGGACCCCGACACTTACAGGTCCTCTGCTTTGGATCAAAGAACTGTGGGGTTCCTTGTTGTAGGTTTCAGCCTAAAATAGTAAAGACTAAGAGTAGTAATAATTAAAACAATGCGTTTTCCTTATTTCTTCTTGTGTTGCCAGGTGCCGATGTTGGAGATTAGGTGATAGAGCATCCCAAAGAGAAGGTTATTTCTAGAAAATGTTTCAATCTGGGAAAGAGTGAACTTTCTCACTAATTAAAGCAAAGCTCTTTCCTACGTGGAACCACATGAATAGTCTTGGTCAAAAGCTGGAATTCCCACTGGGAGTGATGTGGTGCCAGGATCCTAAAAGTTTTAGGAGATGCAGCTAGAAGAAGAGGCTGCAAGTTTACATTCCCATGCTCAGCTTTTGTTAGGAAGTTTTCGCTTATAAAGAGGTTTCAGGAAATACTAGTCCTTAAATACTCAGCTATATGGACTCCTTTAAGATACAGGCTTCCTCAATTAAATATTGTCAAAGATAAATATGGGTAAGAAGGAGATTTTTTTTTTTTAATGCTAGTTCACATTCTTCCTTCGTTTTGGGAAATGGAGAGTTCTGTGTCATGAGCTCCGCAGGATTCCACTCTTGTAGTTCTTTTACGTGAATATCTAAAATAAAAATCTGCACAATGTTTTAAATTTTTCAATGACTCCTTTTTATCACGGAAGCAGATGAGAGAAGGGTAGAATAATGAAAGCTTTCGACTCTTTTTAAACACTAATTGAAACTTATACTGACTAATAAAGATATTGGAGGAAAAAAAGGAGTTAAGGTCTTTTTGAGAACTGATATTAAATGTTTTTGATTGACAGATTGTTCATGGAAATCCTGAAATATTGTACAGATTGTGATGAAATTCAGTTTAAGGAGGATGGATCGTGGGCTCCTATGAGATCGAAGAAGGAAGTGCAGGAAGTAACTGCATCTTACAACGGAGTTGATGGTAAGTTGTGTTCTGGGGTGTATGGACTGAATGTCATACTGTTGAACAGTTAAGTAGTGATGTTCCTTTAGCTTTTCAAAATGCTCATTTTTGCATGTGTTTGTAGCTTTTAACGATCATTTGTGAGAAAGATTACTTGAGTAATACCTGTTTGGGGCTGATGGTACTTTTAAGTTATTATCAGTGTTATGTAATTTTGTTGTCTTTTATTCTAAGTTGTAAGCTTTATTTATGAAGGCATATAGTAAGATGTGATGTTATGATGATTGTAGTGCTGTTGTAAGCTACAGCTTATGATGTTGACTTGCTTTGTATAGGATGCATAAGCTCTTCCTTGGAACATCAGGTGTCTTCTCACCAACAGTCAAATAAAAATAAGAAGGTAGAAGTGATTGATTTAACCATTGATAGCTCATCAGATGAGGAGGAGGAAGAACCATCTGCAAAGAGAAGCTGTCCTTCCATATCTCCAGCATCACCGTTAAACAATAAAGGGTGAGAATAAAATATGCAGGGCAATGCAGAGCAAATATACTCATGATGGAGAGTAGTAACAAATTTCAAAAGAAATTGCATCTAGAAAGTTCAGTGTTTGGATTATATCCTGATTTAGTAGCTTATAGCAAATGGATTTGGTCTCAGGTCACAAGGCCTGAAAAGATTAGAATACCAACTTTGAGTTAAGTGTGTAACACGATACAGTTTTTTAATTGTATTTATACTCATATTTGTGAAAATGAATATAAAATGGTGCAAAAGGTTGTGGCTTAGAAGTATGGTTTTTGCAGATTTGGAAATACTTTTCTTCCATAGGGAAATATGAAAGCAGCAACATACGGGGGGGGGGGAGAGAGAGCGAGCAATGAGAAACATGGGTGTGGTATTGGGAGTGTGTGGGTTTCGCTGGTGATTACTGCCAGTAGCATAGTAATAAAGAATGCCAGAATAACCTGATTACATCTAAGTAGCCAAGCTGCTAATAGCACCCTGTTTACATAAACATGTAGGGATGAAAACTGAGGCTAAACCGAAGGGATCCTGTTGTTGAACTGATTACTACTCCACTGGTGTAAATGACTCGGTGATCGCTTAAAACTCCCCAAGACCTTTTTGGCTGTCTTCAGTTACTAGTTACCTTGTAGAGCATATCTGTTGTGTTGTTATGCAGATTTGTACCGTTTTGGGGGGTCAATATACCCTTAGGATTGTCTTGTCCTGGCTTAGTAGTATTTGTAGCAGAGGTCCCGATACCATCTATAGTGAGTCATCAGTTTCTGCTGTTTGAGACTGGGCTTTGCTTTGCTTTTAATTTTGCTAGACTTCAGCTGTTTGGGCTGCAGTCTGGCTTGGACTGAATTAACTTTTCTGATAAAATGACATTATGAGAAGAAAGTTTGGGGAACATGTGATGCTCGTGTCTTCCTCCTCCGCTCTTTACAGTCCTTACAAGACTCATTGAGGTGCTGTAGCATCTTGATGCTTTCTAGTGAAGCTTTCAAATTTAGTAGGGGAGTTGTTGCGCACCTGTCACAAAGTTCAGAATGCATATTGAGAGGCTGACTTTGTGTTAAATTTGAAAATAGGCATACCCTGCATGGGATAGCAATAGAAATATTCAAATGCTGTTCTTTTAGCATTAAAGCCAAGACTGTATTTTACACTTGTAACAAGCCTTTGTTTCTTCCAGCATTTTAAATCTACCCCATCAAGCATCTCCAGTGTCAAGAACACCAAGCCTTCCTGCTGTTGACACCAGCTACATCAATACATCACTTATCCAAGACTACAGGCATCCATTCCATATGACACCTATGCCTTATGACTTGCAAGGTGAGCTTCTGGCTCTTCATAGCTGTAAGTACAGCTCTCCAAGCAATAATAACTATTGTAAAAGAATTTAAACATGCAGTCATTTGACAGACCATTAGTGCAAAATATTACTTTGCATCCACAGAGGATGAGATGGTATTTTTTAAAAAACAAAGAAACAAAAAATTAGGTTAATAGCTTAAGGTTTTAAAAGGTTGATGTTTTGCAAGCTCCAGTAGTGAAGAGAATCTGAAGTGTCATCAGTTATTATGCTGGTTTTATTTCAAAATAAATGATGGGAAAATGGGGAGGTGCCTGTTTGTTTTGAGAAGCTTAATTTTTTTCTTTGTCTCTTCACAGGTTTAGATTTCTTCCCTTTCCTGTCAGGAGACAATCAGGTAAGTCAAGGAAAATCAAGTCATATGGCAGATACTCTTTTCTGAGAAGGACTTGCTGGCCTGGATGTATAGGCGAGGAAGGAGCAGATGTATGATGTAGGTGTAAATGCAGGCAGCCTGCAGCTTTATTTTGTACACATAGAAACTGTGCCCAAACATAAGCATTGTCTCCATACCGGTGTAAGGATAAGGCATAACAAAAGATAAACATTTCAGTTTCCAAGGGTTAAGCTCAGTCAGCCGCTGTTGTATTGTGGAATGACTCTCAGCCACAGCTGAAGGTCCACCAGCCACCTCTTTAGTTTTTCAGACCTAAGGTCTCACCTTTGGCCATCTGACGGTCTGGGGCCCACCACTGGGACTCTTGACAGTCCTTTAGACAATTCAGAGAGTCAGGGGCAGCTCTCTGGTGCCCGTTCATACCATGGTTGCCACCTTTCTGTAAGTGCTTACTGAAATGGGCTAGATTGGTGCTGGCTCCTCCAGTTTTGTGAACTAAACTGGTCATTCTCAAAAGGAGTCTGGGTTGGCAAGTCCTCCCACTTGATCGCTTTTCCTCCTGTGCCTCCAAGAAAAGAAGGGGACTGGGGTGGCTCACGTGCCCTTTGTCCCTTCATGTCTGTTCTGCAATCTCAAGTAGGAGAATTGCACTTAAATGTAGAGGGATACTTTCATACCATAATTAAGACCAGAGCCTGCACTGTAGAATTTGGATTCAGAAAAGCTATCTTGATACTCGGTAACACATAGATACGAGAATTATTCTGAAACAAGTAGTGCGGCAGTATGATGCTGCACTGATATGGCATAATTATTATACCAGTACATAAATTTCAGGGAACAAGGCTGAATAGCCTACATAGATCTTTCATCATAGTGGAAAGAAATATCAAGAGCAAAATTACCCTACAGAGAGATTGTATTTAAAATCTGATTCTTGATAGCTAAAGTTCTTGCCTTTCAGGGGCTGCCCAGCAGAGTGTGTAACTTGGGACAGCCCTTGCTGCCCTCTAATGGGACTAAGCGTGCTGTTTCTAAATGCATTTTTCACAGAAGTATGCTTTCCTCCACCAGCAGTGATTAGCACGTAGTTTCATCAGCTGTGGTTGGTCTGTGACTTTTGAGCAGAGGAGAGGGATGGCAAAATGTTTCTTTGAATTTTGGGGAATTTTTCCACCAAGGAATTTTTTGAAGAGGTAAAAGAGTGCTGCTTCTTGCTGTTTCTTACTGTTTTGGGTGTCTTGCAATACTATTACCTTTCTAGTGTTTGCTGTTACTAATACTAGTATTTCCAGTTTCTTTTGGCTTCAGAAATCAGGGGCCACAGAGGTAAAAGTTCACTGCATTGGTCCACTTACCTTACAGAAAGGTTGAGTAGACGAGCTGGTGTGAAATCCAGAAGCTGTCAGAGCTTTAGCTTACAAATACCTTCTTTTGTGCTGGTCTGAATCAAAACTATGGTGTCTGAAATGTAACTTGAAAATGTTGTTTTTCCCCCCAGCATTACAACACATCCCTTCTTGCCGCTGCAGCTGCGGCAGTTTCTGCATCAGATGATCAAGAACTCTTACACTCTCGTTTTTTCCCATACACTTCATCTCAGATGTTTCTCGATCAGCTAAATGCAGGAGGAAGCAGTTCTCTGCCAGCCACAAATGGTAGCAATAGTGGCAGTAACAGCAGTCTTGTTTCCTCCAACAGCCTGCGAGAGAATCATGGTCATCCAGTTGCAAGTAGGAGCGGCACGGACACGGCGTCTATCTTTGGTATCATACCAGACATTATTTCATTGGACTGATTTTTGGAGTAAATGAACTCGTCAGAGGAAATCTTTGTGCTTGGTTTTACTTTATGTTAGAAACATAGACAAGTTTTTTTCCTTTTTTAGGGAAAAAAATTTATGTGTACAGAGAACAAAAGTATATTTTCAGTTTTACTTTTGTATATAAACCTAAGATGGCCTCACTGGTAAAAATAAGAAAAAAAAAAAAACACAAAACAAAAAAAAAATTAACAAAAACAAGGCGCTTCAGTTCATTTTTATGGATGTTGAAGATTTTACACCTGTGCATTTGTCATGTAAGTTACTTTTTTTTCCCCATAGTTTGGACACAAATGGCATTATTTTCTTCACAGTAATATAAACAGGAAAGGAGCTGAACTTTTAAAGTTCAGACTTACGAGAGGGTTTTTCCTCCTCTTGGAGACATTTATCTTTGGTGGAATCTAATTCCCCCATCCCATATTTAGTGCAGATTTTATTATGCTTAAAGTGGACTAAACCCTACCCAAACTATTCCACAGCATCCCCTCTGTTTGCAGGACATAGCCTTTCAGGAGTGGGTTTGGTTTTTTGGGTTTTTTTTGGTCATTTCTGGTTCTACGTGACCCTCTATTCAGACGACTTTTTTTTTTTAATTTCATGCTTTAATCAAGCATGTTGCAAGCTCATTAGTGCACCAGTTATTCTTGAGGGCCAGACTCCATAAAATCTCAGGCTGAGGATTTACTTGGCTGTGCTTATGTGGGACAAGACAGAGAATTTTTATAGAATCTAGCCCCAAATAAAAGCATTGACACATTGGACTGTAGGGTTTTGTTTCTAAGAACTTAGTATGAAATCCTTTTAAAATGACGTACGATCCTAATCAGCAAAATAGTAAGCATGTGTCAGTTTTAAATTTGTGGAACTGCTTGTGCTTTAAAGTTAGCCATGCGTGTATAAATGGCCTGTTGAATTGAGGCCTATCTTATTCTGTCTGGAGAAACCTACTTTTAGCTGCAGTAGATCAAATTTCTGCTTAAGAGTGAACTTGTCAACAAAAGGAAGAAAATACAAATACCGACACACTATTGCATGGCTTGTGCAGCTGATAATGGCCTTGGTACGCTGTCTTCTGAGTTCACATTCATCGAAATTAATATTAAATGTTCAATGTGAGTCTCTTCAACCAAAAACCAACCCAATAAAAAAGCCCCATGTTGTAGCCCGTGTACTCAAACATATTGCTACCTACTGAAGTCTCTTAGGGTAGTGGGTTTCAAAATTCAGTTTTCTCTTTTTGGCCTTGTAATTATTTTGATTTCCCTGATTTTTCAGTAGGCTTATGTTGAACTTTAAGCCATACTTACTTCCTGGTTTCATTTCTCTCTCTTTTTTTTTTTTAAAGTTGTGCATGACATAGGAAAATCTTTTTTTTTTTTTTTTTTTAGAACTGGTGGGTCATTTGGGCTGATCCGTTCTTATTAAAGAGTGAAGTGTGTAAATAGCTGGAATGCAGTTTTTTCAGGAGATTCTTTAAAGTAAGAGAAGGGGGAGGGAAGGAGGTGATTCTCTTGTGTCCCAAAGTCCATGTCAGAGAGAGTAAATATTTCCTCTGATGTGAAAAATATTTTTATAACTGGTTGAAAGTGCAGGTAACAAGTTTATCAGGAAGAGAGAGTAAGGAATACTAAAATTAGCAGATTCTTGTCTGAATTTTTCATGTCCAAAACTGTTGATTGCAGCTAGTTGCTTTGAGCATTGACAAGGGCCACCTTTTGCCTATGAAGTTAAAATCTTGCATTGATTAAAAAAGAAAAAAAAAAAGGAAAAAAAAAAAAAGGAAAAAAGAAAAAAAATCTTTAATCCAAGTAGCATTAGGTATTGCTGTATGATCAGTCGTATGGTTATTTGAAAGGTTCACATTATGTGGCATCAAAATCGTTTTTAGTGTTTTTACAGCATCCCTCTGCCACTAAATAGTTGACTTGAATTTTGAAAACAAATGTTTGTGTTTATATGTATATGTGTGTGTATATATGTATTTATAGATCTGTGTGTGTGAGTTAAAAGTGAGTTAAATAGTTTTTCCCATGCATGTGTATTTCATACATATCTGGCTGATATATATATTTCACCATACACCAATTTTATAATTTATTAAATGTCAGTTAAAAAATAAATAAAAGGATAGAAAATGGGAAATACTTATTTTTTAAACTCAGTCTGATTTTGAAGTGATTAAACCTACACTAGGAATATATCTCATACATTTTAGTCATGAATACTAACCTGGTAACTTCAGAGCATATGCTTTGCTATAATACCGTTTGTAAATCTGAAGTACGACTGCCATCAGTGTAACTGGGAGCGCGCGTGTCCCCAGCTTCTGAAACATCTGAGAGAAGTTCGGGAGAGCTTGTGGCTGTTTTACCAACGATTGTGGCAACATTTCCATTGACTGTATTGTTAAAGATGACCTGAAGAGCAGCTTATGTCACTTTTGACAATGGTATTAAAATCTTGTTAATTCACATATAAAATTAAATGTGGCGAGTGTGTGGTAACACAGAATTTGGCATCTTTATGCCTGTCTTAGCTTTTGGAAAGTGAGGTCGGCTGATGACGTCTTCCATTTCCTCACAAGTTACCCTGAAGGGGAAGGAAGGCTGTTCAGTTCACCGTTGTCATTTTTAACCTCGTAGCTCTACAAAGAAGGGACAGAAGTGTTCTTAAGTCCTCCCTTGTGGTATTAATCCCATATGCTTTGTGAGTATTCCTGTTTCATGCTAGGGTGTTCTTTATAGTTGATAATTCTCTGTGCCTCTGACCACAGTTAACATTGCTTGGTAGAAGTCTCAGTCCGAGTTCTCGACAAGTTCCCTGCAAATGTCACTCCAAAACTCAAGCTCCTTTAGTTTGCATATTATCAAAGGTGCAGTAAAGCAAGCCAGGGTGGCTTGGCTTGCGGTACTGCTCACTTGGCTGCAGATTGCAGAGTTTTGTGATCCTTAGACTAGTGCTCTCTTGTCCTCGGATTCTTCCGCTGGAGGAGCGGGGTGCGCGCACATGTGCACGTGTGTCTGTTACGTATAGTGCTGTGTGTGGATGTACATACACACACGGATATCAGTATGTAGCTGCTGTTTGAATAGCAAGGTGGAAGTGGCTTTGAATTGCTCTTGAGGGCATTGCTGATGGATGCGTCCTTTAGGAGAAGAAAAATCGCGCTAAACTATAACCTGCCGTGCGTATAACTATGCCATGCGTTAAAAACTTTGTGGCGCTTCCATAATGATAGATGTGACGGCAATTCCAGGCTTGCCCCTTCCTCTCCATGGCAAGGATTCAATAAGGCTTTCAAGGACGGGATGACTGATAGATTTGCATTGGACTCTCTTGGACCTGCCTCCCAACACAGAGCTAAGGACTGTGAGGATAACGTTTTGGAAATTAATTCTTCATTGCAGTTTAACATTTTAAGCACATGTTAAATAGAAAGGGTTTTGGTTTGTCAGTGTAACTGTTTTTTTCTTTCTTTCCTTTTTTTTTATTTTTTAACAGAGCTTAGATTTCTAACAAGGGAAAATTGCTGGTGGTCCCCGAAAGTGCTGCTGTTAATTGTTTTAATTAACAAAGGGAAAAATGTATATAAGCAGAATATTAAAAATACCATTAATTCCATGAATTTAAATCTGTCATTCATTGCCTTAAAACTTTCTCTTAGTTTCCATACGGCATGCCAAACCAGTAAATGGCTTTTAAAAATGTATAGTAGACCAATGTCAGTTTGTATAAAAGTACCAAGTGAAAATATTTATTATATGCATTGGAAAAAAAAATGGTTTACCTATTGAATGTTACCTGTTTATGTAGAAATCTTTAGATGTAATAAAAAGCATTCAGTTATGTTGTGTTTCCTGGGGGGAAGGGGGGGGGGGAGGGGGGGCAGGGTGTTTTCTGTGAACTCAGAGTTGCAAATGTCCCTTTTTAACAGGAATGCTTTGCTCTACATGTTTTGCGGCACGGAGTGTCTCACGCTTCTCTCTCCAAGCTCTAACAACGCTGCTTTGTTTTGTGGGTGCGTGTGAAGTGCGGTTCCTTTTTGCTAGCTTTTATTTGGGTAACGTTTACCCACCCAGAGAGGGTAGTAACCGCCTGCTATGATACAGATGCATTCTGGAGTAATCCAAAGTGATTTTGAGCTGATCAATCCCCATGACATACAAGCTTCTCTATTGTCTGCAGCTGAAAGGGATTTGTTAATCAACTGTTCTGGTCAATAGGGAAGAATTAAGATGTGTATTAGATCATTTGTAATTTGGCTATTGATGCATATTGGAGACAAACACTTCTAAATGAACTCCTTGTTTCATAAGCTAATTATGCTCAGGCTCAAAGCAACTGAGGTTTTTGCTCCCCTTCATCTCTGGTGCTTCTGTAGCAAAGGTCTGGAACAGCTCCGGTGGGCAGAAATCGCACTCCACGCTGCGGGCAGACCTCCAAAAGGCACTAGTGCTCAAAGGCGCAGCGTCAAGGTAGGTGGGTTTTTTGTCCAAACATTAACTGTGAACAGTGGGAAGAGAGTCACAAGGGAAATCCTATCGTTTGCTGTTATTCGGAACCTGTTTGTGGTTTTTCTAGGGCATCCTATCTCTATTTCACTGTATAATGTTTTTCTGGAGTGATATCTGAGTGTTGAGCTGCTTGTAACTCTCTAATTTTCAGAGAAACAAGGGTGTTTTTGTTTTGTTTTCTATCTGTAGAGTAGAAAGAGCTAATACCAGAATTGAGGGATGCAGTAGACCGGTATGACAAGGTACGTCAGTTTTACATCGAGCAGTTTATTTCCCCTTGAAGCGTGATCCTTTGCTGGTTGGAGGGCCTTCGCTTAGTATCTTGGCATGTCAGGATCCAAGTCTGAGCTTACTGGGTTAGCCTGGGACTGCCATCTTGTGCGAACCGCAGGCTCTGCAGCTTGGCTCTGAATCAGGGGAGGCTGGGCCCAAAACTGCCATTTGTCTGAAAGATACGTCCTGGATCCGCTTCCGTTTCTTGCGTAGCATTCAGCATGTCATTTAATCTTTTGTGCTTTTGTACCCCCACGTAATAATATTCCATGAGAATAATCCCTACCTTATCCTTCTAGAGACACTATTACTGATTTGGAAGGGTTAAGATTGGCTCGTGCTTTGTTCTTTGAGTTTCTGACCAAGTTTGTGCTAGTTACAGTCCCGGTTGATTGCAGCGATGTGTGATGGTTTTGGTGGTAGCCTTAGTCTGCGGTGTTCGGGCTGTGCTCGGTGCTTCAGTAGGGGATAAATGCATTGTATCTGCAATGGCTGTAATGATTTAACTGCTGGTCATTTCACAAACTGAGCAAAGAGTGAGTTAGTTGCTTCAGTGATAAAGATTCAGAATTAAAAAAAGGAAGGAGAGGCACGGGTGGAAGGAGGGGAGGGGAAGGGGGCTCCCGTGGGTAGAAGCCGCAGCAGACCCGGCAGGAACGTGTGCTCTTCCAGCGTACTTCACAGTTGCTGCTGTGCTGTGGCTGTGCAAAGAGGGTCTCTGCAAATTTCCAGTTGACTCCAGAGAGAATCTGCTGTATGTTGTCCTAAATTTCATACCCATCTGAGGACCGTAGCTAAGGCTGCCAAGATGTAGGTGGAATAAGTTTGATAATGACTGCTCTGGGTCACATTGGTTTTAATCAGCCTCAAGTCAAGAGAGATGGGGTGGCTTTTTCCTGTTGTAGAGAAGCTGAATTTTCATGGCCCCTGTTTTTCCCTGACAGGCTGTCTCTAGGAGTATGTTCTGGGCAGCTAGCCCAGAACTTGGTGACAGATGCATTTACCAAGTGCAGCATTTTCAGCGCGTTGCCTCAGAACACAGGGGCAGCTTAACTGCACAGAGACTTGACGTTGCAAGATACTGCACCTTAATAAATAATGTGACAGAAGTATAACAATACAGAGATCTTGTATGTCGGAGGAGCGAAAGATGAGGAGCAACGAGACGGTGATCAGAGACCGTTGCTGTGCTCGGAGACTGGGGGTTGTCCTCTGCAGCCGGTGAGCATCACTAACTGGGGGAGCTGGAGAATTGCCGGCTGCCTGTCTCCTGTCACTCTGGGTGGTCAACAGGGACGCGGCCGTCCCTCAAGTGGGGCTGTTAACTTGACAACTTCGTGACAGGGGAACATCTGGTTGGGAGTTATCTTACCGGATCATACCACAGATCCAAGGAATATCGGGGAGCTGTGCGTAGTTACACTAAATTTACCACCGTCGTGACATTATCAGGCTTCCCAGGGAATCTGTTTCTACGCAAAGACCTGTGTCAGGGCTTGGGGGTGTGGAAGCAGCAAATGGTTATGGGTGTTGCTGACTTCTTGGAACGCAG
This sequence comes from Ciconia boyciana, assembly GCF_034638445.1. Lineage (NCBI taxonomy): Eukaryota > Metazoa > Chordata > Aves > Ciconiiformes > Ciconiidae > Ciconia > Ciconia boyciana. The sequence continues at coordinate 1,941,210 of NC_132941.1, read as the reverse complement.
TCACCATGAGACCTTAACTGCAAGTTATAATTTATGCTGCAATCTGTAGATTTAAATACATTTTAAAAATAAGAGGAGGGTTTTTTTTAAGCATGACACATGTTACACAAGGGAGTGTTAGATTCAGTTTATTTAAATAACAGAGAGCTCACATTTTGTGACAACATTTCTCCAGAAATGGGGTGGGAACCTGTGTAAGTGTAAGCACTGTCATGAAGGCAAAATAAGGATTTTTAAAGGCAAATGATTCCTGAGGCCAAGTAGTAACTAGGAAAAATTGAAGTCAAAAAAGTTTCAGGTCCTGCTCTTAGCAAATCTCTTGTTTTGAATTTTAGTAGTTGACTGTAGGAAGACAAATGATGCGGACAAATTCTTCATATTTTATTGTTCCATTTGGTCCAACTTTGGCTTCTTTTAGCAGGTCATCAACTGAAAGAAAGAGTAAAAGAAAAATATAAGTTTGAGTGGCATGTATTAGGGATGTTGTGACCTTCAAAAGAGCAGCAATGCAGGATTTGGGTTTTCAAATAATTTTTGTTAGAAGTAATAACTTCTGGGATCAGTTGGAGGTGCCATCCAGATTGTAGTTTTAAACTAGCATCAGTTAGCACTTCGATTTTGATTTCCATGTCTTAACTTTCTGGAGCAGAGGTGTCCATCTCTTTGAGTTCCACATGGAAAAGATTCACAAATTCAGGCCAAATCGGCTTTTAATTGCTGTTGGTCAAAGTGGCTTATTTGGCTTGAATAGCAAACCTGTCCCTATTCAATGTATACAAAACTAAGTGCTCATGCAGATTATGTGCCCAACTTTTAAGTAGATTTGTGTGATGCTTGTTAATATCGGTGGGCCTTTAGTGTTTGAAAGTGAAGAATCCCTTCTCAGCTGGGGCTCTTGCTGAAAATCCTTCTAAAGAAGTGGTAACCGTGCAGTTGGCACCTGGCATAGCGATGCTTTTCATTCCAGCTTTGGGAACGCCTTGGCAGTGACAGTTTTCTGACTTAAAATGCTCTCTTCAGTACAGGCTAAACCACTAAAAGGTATTTTTCCTGTTAAATAATGTCAATAAAATAGAAGTATGTAAGAAATGACACATAGAAAAGTAATGTTAAATGTTGCTGGATGAAGCTGCTGCTGGGAATTAGATGCTGTATTCCTTCGGGTGAGAGGAGAGGAGGCGAATTCCCTTGCTTGTTTACTTTACCCTTAACACATAGCGGGTGGGTGCTAAAACAAACATCGGAGAATCCCAGCAGCTTTTATTTCATAATGTTTTGGGCAGCAGTTTCCTTCGGTAAGGTAATACAGTGCAGAGGAGGTTTTTGCTCGCACGCTTGCTGATGTTGAGGGGCGCGCGTCCCCAGTTTCACAAGCATGTTGGTGTTTTTCTTTGGGCCGGCAGCGTGCGAACGGGATCGCGGCTGGATGCTGCGCAGAGGGATGGGGCCGGCGGGCTGTCGGGGAGGAAGCTGTTGGCTTGTGGACCTGCATTTATCGTTTGATATTTTGTTAGCAGGACACCTTCTAGGGGTAGAGCCTGTTGATAGACCGTTGAAACAGCTGGATTATACATGGCCATGCACTAATTACGAGTCCTCCATAATGTCGTGCCCGTGCGGGCTGGAGTCACCTGGCTGGGGCAGTGCTCGAGAGCTCTCCCGTTCTGAAAGGGGTGAGGGCAGGTCGGTGGAAGCCGGTCGCCGTTTGCACTCGTGAGCTGCTTGGCTGAGCCTACCAGAACGGCTATTCAGGCTGAACGAGCTGTGGTTGCTTAAATAAGACTCCGAGTACTCATACTGGAGCACGGAATAATAGCTTTGCAGTTGCCAGTTGTGAAACCCAGGGGGAAGGTCATGGGAGGAGGGGAGGTTTAAGGGAAAAAAAAAGCTGTTTTACTGTAAATAGTTGTGGAAGGTCTCTATGAGCAGCATAACCTGTTTCCTCTCTCTGCTGTTCATGCGGGCGCAGGACGAGACGCTGTTTTCCCCTCTGTTTGCAGTCAGGTATCGGTGTATATAAAGGGGGTAAGCGCAGCGCCCGTGGAAGCTGCTGCCGGCAGGATCTGCTTGCAGCGTGGGGTAAATGAGGGGCTGTTGAGAGAATGCTGTTACTGTAGGGTTAAGTAACAGTTCTTTCTTTCCAGGAGATCTAATCCTCCTTTCAAAAAGAATACCCTGATGGTAATCAAATGCTTCTAAGGAGATAAATTCAAAACAATAATTAATTCTTCCCAGAACATGTAAAAATAACACAGAAGAAAAATGCATCGGTTCTCATTTGGTAAAAGTATGCTAAATTAAAATGAAGTGAAGGCTTTTCTGGAGCCACTGTAAGTGAAGGTACGTGCCAGTAGTTTCTGAACAATCGCAGATGCTAATGAAATTGAGTCTGTTCCGGCATCAAATATTTATAGCAGCTTAGCAAGCTGGAGTTCAGTGTGTCAAGCCAAAGGGGGAATTTCTTGTTGAGAAGAAGCATCACTTGCTACTTTAGGATCTATAGTGCCTTGTTACAAGTTGGCGTATAGGGTGCGCATCTACTCCCAAAGTAATGGGAAATCCCCCTGCACTCCCCCTGTCTTCTTTATATAACAGCGGTTCTTGCTAGGATGCCTTTAATTAGGGTTAACGTCTCCATGTCTTCACTGTTCAGCGCTCATAATAGCTCTGAAAGTGTTTTCAGCTGTAAATAGCTGCATAAACTATTATTCCAGTTAAACAACTGAAGAAAGCATTCAGAAGACATGCCTTGTTGGCGTATCACTTGTGAAGCTGGTGATGGCAACTGGGCTGACCAACCTTCTTCTGATTAAATCTAAATTCTACTTTAACATGAGAAAGGACAGCTCTTGTACCCCCGAGGAGCCTCACAGGGTCTGTACAAACCCCAGAACCCTATAAAACTCCCTCCTCGCCCGTATCAAACCGTTGATGGGTTTTTCTACTTGCTCTCTGACAAAATGGAGCATTAAAGTGCAAGCTCCAGAGCCCGCTCTCTGCAGCGGGGTCGGAGGGGCGAGAGCTCTACGAGAGCTGGAGAAGAAGCAGCCATGGGTGATGTGGTTTGGAGCAAGGAGGGGACAGGACACCCCGTCTGCAGGGCTGAGGGGCAGGGGGTGCGCGGGGCACCCCCTCCTGCAGCCTGTGAAAGCTGGAAGAGTGGGGCATGCCTTTAAAAAGTTTATATACGTGCATAAAATGCCTAAGGCAAAATCAGCTGTCTTAGAGGGTTTTGATTATTTTCAGCTTCCTGGAAATTCCCTCCTATTGTGCCCCTTGGAGGCAAACTTCTGACAAATGGGACAGGTTTGGTTTTTTTTTTTTAAAGAATCTTAATTAAAAAGGCCCCCTCTCTTCCAAATTGTGCTGGCCGCAGAGCTCACCGCAGCAGCGCTCCTGGGAAACTGCCAGTGCCCTGTGTGCTCCTTCCAGCATCCCTGGAGCCGCTCTCCCAGGGCCCTTCCTAGGACAGTTGCTCGCTTTATAAATACAGCGAAGCATCTTGGGGTGAAAAAGTCATCATTCAGGAAACAACTCGAGAAAGGGAAAAGGTCTCTTGGTTAACGGGCAGCTGGCTTACCTCTTCTGCAAAGTACAACGTCTCTGCTTAAGCAATCGTGGTGTGGGTAGAGGCTGACAACAGCGAGGTGACTTCACCGTCATGCCAGTCTAATTAGCTGACGTCGCTAACGTGCTCTGCTCGGCTCTGGCAGCGCTCCCCGCTCTGCGTGCCTGCCTGGGCTCAGCTGGGGGCTCTGGTTTACGTGGGAAAAGTGTTTTAAACGAAGGCACAAGCTCATCGTATGGCCGTGGCATGAGAAAGACTGGTGCCTGGGCGTGGACCTGGGCCCACGACGGCGAGGCGCGATGCCCGGGTGCACGGCACGTCTCGGGCGTGATGGGAGAAGGTCCCTTGTCACCCACCAAGGGGGGCACCAGCGCTATCTCCTGCCAGCACAGGTCCTTCCTGGCGTCCCAGCTGGAAGCGCCTGATCCCAGGTTGGACTACAGAGGAAAATCGGGAAGGAAATAAAAAGATAGGGAGCATTTGAGATATCTTTGAATTGCAAAATACCTTCTTCCTCGGAAAGCTTTTCTCCTAGTCTTGTAAGTTTGGCTCTCAGCTCCGAAACGGTGATAACGCCTCTCTTCTGCCTGTCTATCATGGACAGGGCTGTGAGGATTTCCCTCTCGGGTTCCTCTTGCTTCATTTGCCTGTACATTATATTCAGGAAAGTGGAGAAATCCAACTCCGCATTTCTGTCTGGAGAAATAAGAGCAGATTCTTTAGGAATGGCTCAGTTTTGTAGTCTGGATCAAGACCTAAGCATCCCCCTCTTCTCCCCCCCCAGTTCCCCTTCCTGGGACACCTTTTCCCTTTTGCCTGACTCTGGAGCAGGGTGGACCACTGCTGGGAGCTTTCTCCTGGCCCCAAAAACCCATTTATAGCTTTGCTAGACTTGTGCTCTGAAACCTTGTATCCAGAATTCTTAATCCAGCCCACTTTATCTCATGATTCTTCTTTGGTCTTTGTGCTGTGCTTTGAATTTATTTATACATATCTGCAGATTAATATCTTCCCGTGCTCTTCTACCTCTGCTGGTTGGACTGGACAGTTTCCCAGCCTCAAAATCCATGATCAATATGTATGCCTCCTGCTGGCTCTTGAAGCTTTTCTTTTTTAATGGCACTATTTTAATCTGTGTGCTGGATTGACATTGTTCACCGTCTGGCACATCAAGTTTTGGTGACTGCTCTTGGTTATGCTGCATTGCCTGGGCTGTTTCACCTGAGAGTGAATGTTATCTACTGGGCTCCAGGCAACCTCCTTGTCTCTGCATGTAGTCTCCTGACCACAGAAAAGTTGAATTTCTCCAACCGTAATCCAGTGTGTTTTATTCGTGTGCTACCGCTGTACTTTGCTTACCCATCTTGTGCAAGTGCAGGTGTCTCTGCACCTCTCCTGGTGTCGGGCTGGCTCCCAGGCACCGCATCACTGCCATCAGGTCGGAGGCTTTTATCTTCCCTTTTTGTTTCTTGTCGTACAGGGAAAAACATTCCTTGAACTCTAATTAAAAACCAAAACTCTGTTATGCCATGTAAGATTACATTGATCTACCAGTGACGTTTCTTCTCCCGTTGCCCGGTCGGGCGGCGTTGGTAGGGTTCCAGCGGGGATATTGTGTCTGGTTCGGGGTGTCTCGTTTCAAGAAGGATGATGGACGGTGGGGGAGGACCCCGGATAAAGTGCCAAGGGCAATTAAAATCCAGGCTTGTGAATAGCTGAGCTAATTGGGCTCCTTCAGCCTAATGAGGCAAGTCTGAAAGTGGAGTCAGGCTTCCAAATAGGTAGAATATTGTTAAAAAGTACTTTTCTCTGCCTTCATGGGGGGTAGGAGAGGATGCTGAAGGAAGGAGCCTCAAGGAGCGGTGGAGGATGCTGGTTTGGTCCCTGCCATGGTCTGTGCAGGGTCTGGCACTTGCCCCTGCCTCGGCCTGCCGCTGGCTGGATTTTAATAGAAGACGGAAGAACCGATAATGACTCGGACTGTCAAATGCGACAAACGAGGAGAGCCTCTGCCTGCCCTGCCGCCATCCCGCTGCAGCATCTCCCCTCCCTCGCTTCTCCCCGCGGCCCTCGCCTGCCTGCTCGCCCTCTCCCCTTCCCCCTCGAACACTGGCTTCGCAGTTTTCAAATAAATAAATAAGGGTTGCAGCTGACCTAGATAAGGCTGCCATCTCTCCTCCTCCCTTCCCACTCCGCTCCTCGTCTCGCTCAAGGCTAATGGGCAAGTTACGCTGCACAGGGACAACCCTGTCTGCAGAGCAGCCAAGGAAATAAAAATCAGCCTATTTTGATGCAATCACCCTCCACCCCCTTCCTCATCCTCTCTGTTCCTAGACCTTATTGCAGGCGTGAGTGCAGGGTGCCAGGGCCCCGTGGGCACTGGGTGCCCCATGGGTGCCGTGGCCTCCCCCTACCCGGGCTGCTTCCTCCCCCGCAGCAATCCTGCAGAGCTGCTGAGCCCAAGGGCACTGCAGATTAACAGATTTGCAATAATACTCTTATTTCAGCTTTTTTCTGCCATTCTTGTAGCAAACCCTTCCTCGTTCCCATCCGAGGCAGGGGTCCCCTTTCCCAGGGAGCGCTCCGGTGCCTTGCAATGAGAATTTGTACTTCTTGCACCCTCTGCTTCCTCCTCTTCCTCCTTCACCTTGGCTCCCATCATACCTGAAACCTCCAGTACTGCACATGGTCACCTGAAATGTCTCCTGGTCCCTGCTAGTTTGCCCAGGGATGACGTGTTTATGGGGCTGGGAGGTTGCTGGTTAACCTCTGCTAGTCTCGATGCAATCCGGCGTGTGGGTCTGTGTGTGGTTTCGGCTCCCTGCCTGTGCCCAGCGCTGGCTTAACGAAATCGGGGAGATTTCTCTGGTTTCAGAGCAAGCAGATCCCCTTGAGAGCTGGGAGGAGGGCAAGTGGGGGAGCACAAGCCCAGACCGAGACACTTTTGGGGGAAATGCCATTTTTTTTCTCTCATATATATATATATGTATATATATATATATTTCTTAAGCTGATCTTGCTAATAGAAAAACCCCCAAACTGTACGTACCATTAATTTGATCCTGTGACAGAAATTTTGCCTGTAGCGTGAAGGGGAGAAGGAGAAGGAGAGAAAAAAAAAAGCAGCTTTAAAATCTGGATGGGGGGAGCAGGGGTGAGCAGTTTGTATCAGCCAAAATGCTTCACTCACCATTATTTTGGGGGCCCTCCTTGTGTTTTATGCTGCCCGTCGGGATCGGAGGCGTCTGCTGCTACTTTTTCTATTCGATTAAGGGCTAAAGTCCGCCAGCCCGGGGTGGAGTGCAGCCGGGCTGTAATAAATACCCCGCTGCTATGGCTACGAGACCTGATCCCTGCCGGGGCTGGATCCTGCTGCCAGCACGGCTCCTGCTCACACGCCGTGGGGAGAAGGGCTCTCCCCAGCCCACCCGAAGCCTCGGGACTCCGGACAGGACCCTGAGCAGCGATGCTGTGGGGAGGAGTGGGGCAAGAGCTTTCCTTGGTTGGGGTTTAAGGGTGTTTGGGGTCTGGTTGGGTGGAGATGAGCTGGTTGAGCATAAAAGGTTTGATAATCTCAAATAGCTGCACACCTTGCACTAAGCTTAGCTGCTGGGAGACAAATCCAGCCTTGCTGATATCTGCGGAGGCCGCTTGGGAAGGGTGCGGGGGGATTTACAGCTTTGCAGTTCACTGCTGGAGGGGTTTTGCTGGTGGGCAGGAGAAGGAGTTAATTCAGGCTTTGCCCATCCTGGCTGAGCTTGGTGCAGGGTGTTGGGCATCGCTGGCAACGTCGCCGTGCCCTGCCCGGTGGGTTTGCGGGGGAAGAGGGGGGTTTAGACGTGCCCACTGCAAACACGGAGGAGCTGGGACATTGCAGACGGGCTGAGAGGAGAAGGGATTTTTGAGATAGTTTAAAAAGCACCCCATTGTCTGAGTTTTTATTTACTAGCATTTATTTAGCTAACCTGCTGGGGAGCAAACAGCCTCCAGGGCTGCCACGTCTTATTGCAGCCCTTGGCAGGGACTCAGAAGGGGGATGCCGAGGAAATGATGCTGAAGGAGAGGGAGGGCTGCAGCGAGCTGGAGAGCTGCTGGGGTTTAAACCTGGGTGCGGGGGGAAGCAGAGCCTCCAGCTGTTGCGGACTAGCCCAGACAAACAGCCGTGTTTGTTTGCTCAAGTCTTCTGGTCCCTTCCAGCGCTGTGCTTCTGCCCCTCAGTTGACATTCAAGCCATTGAAAAGCAAGTATTGTACATGAATCTACAATTTTGTCCTGTCCCCTACAAAAATTGCGAAGCCAACAGCTCGGCTGGGTGCTTCTGGGTGTGGGACGGGTGATGCTCTGCCTCTCCGGATCTGCTGGTGCTTTAAGTATCCCAAAAAAGAACCCAGTGGCTGCGCAGGCAGGGCTAGCTCGTGTGCAGGGGGGTGAAATACCCGATGCCAGGGTGCGGTGGAGATCCAGACCCAAGAACAAAGTATTTAGTGGCTGTAGTGATTGCTATCGCATGGACCAGACCCTTTCCCAGGTTAGACCCTGCTCTGCTACAATGACACGTTCAGGGTCCTTAAATCTTGTGGCATAAAGATTCTCCCTTCAAAGAACAGAGCTGCTTCAGGAAGCAACGTGAGTCACTCAGCTTTTACCAAAGGTTTTTATTCAGTATGTTTTGCTAATAGCTTTTTTTATTCTACCACTTGGACTCCATCACACAGGGCTCTAACACAAAGTCTATAGACATAAACCATCGCAGGGATGCAGCTGGAGTTGCAGAAGCTCAGCTCCATCACCTGAGGCTGGAGAAGTGGTGAGCAGGAGCAGAAGCCACCGGAGGTGCAGACCCCACCTGAGCGGGGCCGATGCTGGAGCTCACCCCCTGCCCGATGCTCTTTTCGGGCTGCATTCATGAGGAATTGGCCCTTCCGCCTCTGCCAGCCAGGCCCTTCCTGCACCGCGCCGTGCTCAGCAGCGAGGGCTTAACCCCGGCACTGATGGCCGGGACCCTGGGAATGCTCCCCGGGGAGGCACGGCCGAGCGGAGCCGCCGTGCAGATCCAAGGCAGGGCGGCTCAGCCCCTTCCCGGCATGTTTACTTGGCTGGGAGCAGCGTGGGAGGAGCGGATAAATCTCTGTGCCAAGACACGAGGAGGGCGAGAGCGCTCTGACTTCCCAGCAAACCGCTCCCGTTGAAGGCGGGGATGCTCTCCGGGGCGGCGCGGTGGGATGGGGTTCGCCAGTGGTGTGGACCACCGTGGGGCTGGGATGTTGTGCCCCTGCTCCGATACGGGAGGGGTTTGGTGCTGTCTCGGAAGCACCCAAAAAAGTCCAGGGTGGAACTGCGTTGTGCTCTGAGGACTGGCCGGTGCAAAGCCAGGGGAGACACCCCTGCCACGACCCCGGCTTTAAAGCGTTAAGTCGCAAAGGCTATTTTTCCCTGTTGTTCAAACACCCCCTCCCTAGCTAGGTCTAGTTAACATACAGTACGTCTTGCAGCTAATGTTGGTCAGGAATTTATTTGAAATACATCTACATTAGAAAAACTAGATTTTCTTTTTTTCTTCAAATCACTCTAAAATATCAAAACTTATAAACTTTCCTTTGCTGCATGGAGGTTGTTCATGTGCAGGGTGTAAAATGCCCACGGCTCGGGGATATAGATCACGCCAGGGTACTTCTTCCTGAGAATTTTGTCATCCCACAGCCAAACCACCCAAACAGCAATGAGGACCAGCGTTATGATGAAGGAGTAGAAGAGAAAAAGCCCATTGCTGTCCAGGACGAGTCCTTTGCGTTTCTGGTGCATCACTAAAGCCATCATGGCAAAGAAAGTGAAAATGTAGAGGATGAAAATCTGACCCTCCGTCACAAGATACCTACAAAGCAAAAAACACCCGTTAATGCCCCCCGGGAGAAAGCACGGAGCGACGGCAGCCCCCAGCGCTTCCAGCTTTACCTGGGGTGAACGTCTCCCCCTTCTCCCTGCTCTACATCCAGACAAACGAAGCTGTGCTGCTTTCTACGGCCAGCTTTTAAGCTGTGATTTGTTTTCACGTTTCTTATCAGTAATTTAACAACTGAGCTATGGGCTTCATTAAGAGAACGGGTGAAGAAATGCATGCCCAGTATGGGATTTGAAAGGTGCTGGGCTCAGTTTGTGAATGGGATGCTTAAAGGCTGAACCAAAGCCAGACTCTGGCTCCGACCCGTGGTTGTTGTGCTCATTTAGTCCAAAAATCCTCTGCTCCCCCTGTGCCGTATCTGGCAGTGGCCAGTCCTGAACGGGCATTAGCAGGGGGAAGGAGGAATTACACTCCCTGGTTCTTAAATTGCTAGCACACGAACTGCAAAGATTCATGCTGATACATTTAAAGGAAGTGCAATGGGGTAACTGGGAACTGACCAAATCTTCCTGATGATTTTGACTATCAAAAATTAATTTACTGTATAAAAACAGTCTCAGCAGGGGGCAAAGCCACGGGCAAGAGAGAACATCATCTCTGAAGATGAATGAAAAGTTGTTTGGCTGCCATCAGGGAAACCGTTTGGGAAGATGAGGCTAATGAAAATGGGAAATAAATAAGACCTCTCTCAAAAGGCTATTTGGACCCGCAGGGCGAGCCGAGGAGGCAGCATCTGAGCATCACACAGGCGGCCTGGGCTCTGTGTAAAATCCCTGGACAACTGGTGAGAGCATCCCCACCAACAACCTGAGACCAGGCGGATGAGCTGCAGGCACCGGGTGACCACCCCAAAATCGTCGAGGAACTGTCTAACAGCACAGCGAACTGCAGCCTTTGGCGGGGGGCAGACAGCAAGTACCACGGAGGCTGGACGCTGGAGCTCCAGCAATAACAATATGACCGACAGCGTGGCTGAAGAAACCCCCCAAGCAGGGACAGGAGTGCTGATGAGTGACCCTGCAGTTGTCCCAGCTTGCAAAGGCTAAAGCGGCTGCAAGTTTCAACCGGATTGGATTTGATTTTTCCAGACCTGCAGAGCAGAAGCTGTAAGTTCTGCCCCGGGGAGTGGAGAGCCCCTGCCTGCAGGCTGCAGGGCTGCCTGCGGTACTCCCTCTTCGTCCCTCGCCCACCCAGAGCGGACAGAAGCCACTTACCAGTAGTAAAGGCTGCTGGGCCCCGTCAGAAGCAAGGCAGGCACTGGCATCCTGCTCTCCTCTTCAACAGGGGTGAAGCAGCCGGTGAAATATATAAACAGTATCAGGAAAAAAGGGATGTACCTGCAAACAGAAACAACAAACTGATCGGTGGTGTGACCCTGGAACGTGTTTAAGCCCCCCGCCAAATCCAAACCGTGCATGTAGGCACTTCCTGTGCTGAGCCTGTGAATTAATTTGGTGAAAGAGCACAAGCGGAGGCTATCCAGCCCGCTCCGGCCACACGTGCTCGGGCAGGTGAAGCAGTGGGTAACTGGGGTGCGGGGTCCTGCTCCGTGGGGTCCTGGGGTGCCAGTCAGGGCATCACCTCTCTGCCAGCGTCACAGCTCTTGCTACGAGATTACCGCTGCGTCCATGCGACAGAGGAAGGGCTAGCGGTGCCTGCTGCAGGGCTATTGTATGTCCTGGCTGCACCGAGTGCTCCTGCAGATAATGAGACTTCTGGGGCTCTCGCAGGACAAGCCCAAGTTTGCTGACTAGGTCAAACGCTGGGCTCAAGTGCTCCATCGAACAATTGCGTTTGTTACGCTCCCAGGCTCTAAGAGGCTGTTTAAGAGCATTGTGTTGTGTTAAAAGCTGAACTGCGGGAAAGCAGGACGTGGACCAGGATTTCACCAACCTAACAGAGCCCTTTTTTATTTAAAAGAACAGGATTTGCTTGCTTCACAGCACTCAAGGAAGAGCAAATAAACCGGGAAAGCCTGATGGGGGAGAGATTTCTTTCTGCGCTCAGAGAGGTCTCAGGATTATCTGGCAGCGGATAAAGGGCCAGGCAGTCCTTTCCAGGGTCTTTGGCACAGGCAGAGCAGCAGAACACAGGACATGTCTGCAGCACCGGGTGCTGCTCACGCGGGTGGGAGGGTGCCGACGGGATCTGCCGCAGCCTGCGGGCCCTACCGGCATTACCTGCCCCTGGGTCAGCAAGTGCAGCCACGCTGGATGAAGCACGCTGTCCGGCTGGAACAAGCATTTCTAGGGTCAGCTTGGGGGGACAGTGCTGAAATCGGACCCTAACTGAGCTCCCTGGACCACCATGGCCAAACGGTCTGTGTTACTGGGCGGCACTGGTCTGGCTACACGAGCAACCCTTCCCTCTCACCGGGGCGTCACTAAAGGGATGCACGATAAAGGCGGGGAGCGAGCAAAGGGCTAGAGAGACTGGGCAGAGTCGGGTTGTTTTGGGGTCAACTTCCAGAGGAGCAAAAATGTGGGTGGTGACGGCCAAGGAGTCTGCAGAGCCCTCAGACCTGCGCTGCTACTCGTCTCTTCGCCTGGGTATCCCGTGGACAGTGGCCGAGGGGCGAGAACAGATGAGCCGTTCCTCTGGCCCCCTGTCAAACAACTGCCACGTCCTAGAAACATCACCGAGACAGAGACAAAACTAGGGGGAATGGGCGATTTTCCAAGGGAGAGACCCACTGTAATCACACTGGCTATGAGAACATTATCCCCAGCCAGCTCTCATCGGCTGTGGGGGTTTTTTTTATATATTAAGCTATGATCAGATCAGATCTGCCCTTCCTTGTGTTATGTTCTGGGGCCGCTAGATAGACTGTAAATTGCTTACCACATCGAATGACCTAAATATTCATCGTAGTAGTACAGCAGCTCAAAGGAATCAATCTGCAATGCAATGAAAAGAGATTTAAAAGGGCAGAGGGAACAGGACACTATTAAATAAGAACAAGCAATTAAATTTTTTTTTTTAAGTGCTTGTATAAAACACAGCCTCTTTACCAGTGTCTCTGGCTTCAGGTTCTTGATGATGGGATTCTCTCTTACAGACAGATGGTGCTGGTAGCCACTGAAAATCAGGCGGTGGTTTACGGAGTCTCCGACCAAGTGGATGCTGGCTCCCATGACAAACATGATGATGCTGACGTAGACCATGGATCTCGGTAAGGTCTTGGGGGATCTCTCGATGAGCTAAAAACACAGAGACGTGTTGAGCAGAGAGGAGGTACCAGCAGAGACATGCGACAAGTTCTGCCCTCTCCGACTTTACGGTGCTTTGCAAAAATCATCTAAACCCACGCAGGGGCTTGCAGAAAGCTGCGGGTTGCGCTGCCGTAGCGGCTGTGAGCTGCTGCCTGCGACGGCCGGCGCCCTGCCGGGAAAACACAGAACGAACTTCCCTGATTGCAGCTGCTTTCCCTAAACACACCTCGGACACGTTTCCACCAGCCCATGTGGCTTTCAGGTTCGAGTACACACTTCATCCCTGTTTGCAACACTAAAAGCACTTTTTTTGCCCTTGTTAAACCCTTCTGCAAAGCAGCACCCTTAACATGAATCAATGCTTAGACCGAATCAGTGATCCGGTACTTCTAATACAGTACTCAAAGCAATTTCTTTACCAGATGTGATCAAAACCGCTTAATGAGAAACAAAAAGGCGGCTGCTTTCTCTAGTTCCTCCGCTGAGCGGATCTGCAAGGCTGGCTGTGCCCTCCAGTGGCAGGAGAGCCTCCAGCAGCACGCCAGCTGAGCACACGCGCTTCACTGCCCTGGCCAAGAGACACTTGCTCCTTTATAATTCTCCGCTGGATGATTTTCAAAGGACTCTTGTTGAACTGTTTGGTGGGTTTTTTTCTTTCTTCCTAATGGAATCGGACTCACCTCTCTCTCTGTTTGCTTCTAAAGAGGAAGCTGCATTTAAACCCGTATCTAGAAATATCTAATTACCAGCAAAACCGGTTGAAGCAACCTTTTGAACACCCACTTTCGTGATGAGCTCTCCCTGTACCATCTTGTGGTCCGCTTAGGTCTGGGTGGAGGCAGGCGTGCGAGGCTGGCGGGGAGCCCGGCGTTACTCGGAGCCTGCGGCGAGCTCCTGCAAGCCCGGCTGGGGATGGGGAGCAGGAGCTTCTCTCCGGAAAGGAGCTCCCCACTCAGCCTGCAAAGCGGGGAAGACCTCGAAAGACGTAAATCCCAGCTCAAGCAGTTCAGGCTTTGGAGGGGATGCCAGGCAGGCCTTGGGAACCGTGGGTCAGGGGGGACGCATCAGCCCAGCCCGAGGATCAGCTGGGGCCACCTTCGCCTCCCTGCTGCCAAATCAGCTTTGCAGCCCTTCATAAACAGTGAAAAGCTCCTTATTTGTATTTAATTTTGAGGCTTAACTTTCCCTTTCTCTGTAACTGCTGTACGAACGTCAGAGGAGTCAGAGAGGACAAGGAGAGCAAAAGGTCCAAGAAAGCTCTGGTCTGATGGAAAAGGACAGTGGGACATGTCTTTCGAGGGGACATCGGGCAAAAGAAGTGCACCCTGAGTAACAAATGGATTTTTTCTGTGGACCAACCCTTCATGCTGTGCGGGCAGGGAAGTCCAAGACAGCAAATTTTAACCTGATGAGTACCCAGCCTGCAGAAATCGGCTGTGTCAAGCTGTGACGGGTCTGACCAAGCTTCACAGCTTTCACATCCCCCAAAGGACCGGATCCTGAATATTCCTTTTTGGCCACACTAGCATTTAAAATCTCCCAGACAGACTCAGGAGAGAGAGAATCATTTGCATCTTAGGAAATAATTCAATTTCTAGCTAATGAAGGTTAAAATATATTTATAATTGCTTTCTCATACCTTCTGGCTGCTAAGTATTTAATATAAGAAGATTGCTAATGATACGACAGTCTTTAACCTCATAAATGGTTTATACGATCTAGTGGCTGGCAGCTGAAGCAAGATAAATTCAAGCTAAAGATACAATTCCAATGTTGAAGAGCACGTGTAATTAAGCTCTGAACAATTTAGAAAATCTACTATAGTTCCAGCTGTCTCATAAAGTCTTTTAAGTCGCGGACGGATGTTGTCTTAAAAATACGCTTTGGCTCAGCCAGGGAGAAGGGCTCTGACTCCTCCTGAATGCGGAGTTCCCGGGGAAGTGATTTGCTTTGTATATGCAGGAAATGGAGTTGTATTAAGATGCTCACTGCCTTGCTCTTTAAAAGGTGGCATCACAAATTCTTTCTGGAGTGGCAAACCTCTAGTGTACAGTAGGGCCAGCTCACTTGCAGGAGTTTGTGAATAACCAACAAGTTCCTAACAAACTCTCAGCCTTTACAAAACTGTATTGTTTGCCCTGTTTTTAAAACCGGTCATATTAAAAAAGATTTAACGCCTGCACCTTGAGGTTTACCTTTAGCAGAAGAAAGGGTGTGATAACATTGTAAGCCATGTGGAAATAATCTCCAGCACTCGGTTTGTTTAGAGGAAACCACTCCAAAGGTAGAATTATCTGAGGAGGGAAGGAAAAAAAGCACATCAGTATATCCTAACCACCCAGCTCGCGATTACAGCCCTGTCACTGGCTGAAAGACAGGGAGAGAGAAAATCCTTGCTTTGGACTGCCGCTGCTTGCTAATTGTCAGCTTGACTTCCCGTAGCCGTTAGTAACGAAGTCGGGCAGCTCTTCTTGCAGTAAGCATCCCTAAAAGCGCAACCTGGAAGCGGGTGCTAAACGCACAGCGTATTTACATCTCAGCCCTTCGCTCCCGCAGCGCTGCCCAAAGCCGATGCCGTGAAGCGTGGCCAAGCGAGCGAGCAAGGCATTCGGGAGTGCTGCAGCAGTGGATCTCCACTAACCCTCTGCCACGTGCAGATGCCAGCAATAAAAAATTACATTTGAGGGGAACGGCCACTTCTGCCCTGCACTGTCTGGAGAGCAGGAGTCCCAGGCTCCGGAGATACAGGCAAGGTATGGGGAAGAGCAGCAGGAAGCTCTCCAGGTTTGTTATGAAAACATAAAAGTTGTGGCATAGATGACATGGAACAATTTTCCCAGATCCATTCCCCGTGACTGGAGCAACACGCATGGTACCAGTTACTCGCACCAGTACATCGCAGCGGTCCTCGTCTCAAGGACAGCTCCTCCAGGGCATCCCTTTGGTGTAGAAAACAGCCCGTGGGCCTCCAGGGGACCACCACGGCTCTGCCCCCCCTGTCCTCCACCCTAAACAAGGTGCCTGCAAGCGAAGCAGCGGGCCTGCCTCTGCCGCACTCACCATCGCAATGGGACGCCCAAAGTCCAGCACCCAGTTCTGCAGAGTGAAGTAGAACCACAGATCAAAATGAAACGGGGAGGTCTTGAAGGTGTCTTCGTTCTTGACCGCTCCATGCCTAGAGATGACAGAATTGACAGTGTCAGCCTTAAGTCATGTAACAGGTTTCCGAAGAGGCAGGGAGAAGACTCCAGAACCTGTGCTTCCCTGGCTGCCGGCGCGTCCCTGGGCTTTGGGATCTGTGGGATAACAACGAAGTTGAGAGGCCAAAGACAGGAGGGGACAGTACAGAAAGGCAAAGTGTTGTTAATAAAAACTGGCACATCCCTGTAAGAAGGCTCTTCCTGGCCGACAAGTGAGCACAAAAGCAGGATGAAAAGCTTAAGTGTTGAATTAAGTGCAACTATTTTTAACCTTTGCATGACAAAGCAAAATTCCACTCCCACGGCACTTCTGCTGAATGCTAAAAATGCATCGGTGCCTGGTGCTACTCCAGCACGGGGATGCTCTGGACGCACCATCACCTTCATCTTCCACTCTGAAGATCCTCCTCCTCTGCCTCTGCAGAGCAAGGCCTGATCCAACCCTGCCGAAGTCTTTCCGTCAAACAACCCTCCGGCACCACCGGACCTTCACCTCCCGACGGGAGACGTGGATGAACCGCTCTCCTGTGGTGCCGAGACCAGAACGGCGTCAGCCGGATCAGCCGCGAGCTTTTGCGCTACCTGAGCCCACGGTCCAAACCCGATGGATGGAGGAGGAGGATGGTGGTACCCTGGACAAGTCGGGGTGCCCTGGATGAGCCGGGAGAGCTGCGGCTCCCTGGAAGAGGCTGTCAAACCCTGGAGCAGGGGGTAACCCAGGTAAGCCAGGATGCCCCGGACAAGGCTGCGGTGCCGCGGCCGAGCGGGGGAACCCTACACGAGGCTGGGGGACCCCGACCCTCCGGGATGCCCTGGATGGGGGGCCGGTACCCCGGGTGGGGCTGGGGGGCACAGGATGAGCTGGGGGGGCTGGATGGGGCCGGGGTACCCTGGGGCAGGATGAGCCGGGGGGACTGGATGGGCTGGGGACCGCCAGGGAGCGGGGGGGTGGGGGGGGTCCGTCCTCCTGTCCCCCCCCGCCGCCGCCGCCGCCGCCCCCGGCCCCGCCGCTCACCTGCCCGGGTAGAGGGGCCCGGCGGGCTGGGGGGAGCCCGCGGCCGCCGCCGGGAACGGCCGCCGCCGCGCCGCGCCCTGCATGTGCCCGCCCGGCCCGGCCCGGCCCGGCCCGGCTGCTCCCGGCCCGGCTGCTCCCGCCGCGGCTCCGCCCGGGCCCCGCCTCGGCGCCGCGGGACGAGCGGCGGCTGCGCGGCCCCGGGACCGCCCCGGCCGGGGGGGGAAGCGCCGGGCGGGGACAGCCCAGCCCGGCTCGGCTCGGCTCGGCTCGACCTGGCTGGGCTCAGCCCGGCGCGGCCCGGCCCGGCTCGGGTCAGCCCGGCCCAACCCGGCTCAGCCCAGCTCAGTTCAGCCCGGCCCGGAGCAGCTCGGCTCGACCCGGCCCAGCCCGGCTCAGCACAGCTCAGCCCGGCCCGGCCCAGCCCAGCCTTCCCCTCGCCGTGCTCTCCCCGTGCAAAATCCAGGCAACTTATTTTATTTGCCTTCCCTTTCCAAAGCACAAGCGGATAATCTTGGCCGGTTTTAAAATAGAGGAAAAGCAGAAAGATGATATTTAACTCCTTAATTGCTCTTTAGATGAAAAGCTCTTGGCCCTGAGGTACAGCCACGTATCTCGATACGAGTCCTCACCTGGCCAAGAAAATGAGATTCAGAGGCGGGAAAAGGCTGGCAGAGAACAACACAGAAAATACAGAGAACGACACGGAAAATACAGACTGGCCCGTGCAATCACTGCATTGTTCTAAGGCCGAGGTTTAATGGAAATAAGGTGGTGGAGCACAGCGTGGCTCTGCCACAGAGTTGGCTTATCGCCATGAGCAAATCGCTACGTGTGGTAGGTCTCGTCTCCATTACCCTGCAACGAAATAACTTGCGTTCTGCACCCGCACGGCGTAAAGCAAACGGACGTTATTATTCTGATAAGTCGGGAGACGCGGATGCCGTGCTCTGTTCCCTCTCCCCCATTTTGCCCGGATAAATGCCATCAGGTCGGGACGACTCCCGGGCCGTAAAAGTGGGAGGCAGGGAAGGATTTGCACCCCCTGGGACTTAATTTGCACCCCCTGGGACTTGTAGTTTAGGGTGTAAATCGGGAGATGCATCTGCATGTGAAACAAGCAGAGCTCCCCAAGCGGAGGTACGGCTTAAGATGTGCTGCTGGTCAGGGGAAATGGGCATTTAATGGACTAAGTGGTTTGATGCACTGAAACCCTTTGGCTTCTGACCCTGCTCCTGGGTAGTTTGAAGATTCCGACGTTGAGCACGGCGGAGCTCAGGGGCTTACACCCACTCGGGCACCCCGGGATCGGCTTTGAGCTGGGAGCTCTGCAGTAACTACACGGACGCGTTCGTGTCTGCGTCCGTGGCCGTGCACATCTATGTTGTTGGGACGGTAACTGGGGATAATCACTTGAGGCTGCACCATCGCCTTCCGCTGAGGAATCGTGGTCCAGACCACAGTGAGCTGGACACACCACGTTGAGGAGGCTCCAAGAAGCTGCAGAACAGAGACCTCGGTCTCTCTGCTCAGCGTTGCCGCCAGGAGGGACGGTGGCAGCATCGGTGCTTCCTCACGGACCCTCTCTGCCATGAGGGAACACGAGTGGCACCCGCAGCTTTTGTTGGGGGAAAAAAAAAATCCTTGAAAAGTGGAGATTGTTGAGGTAATGGAGACAGGTTCCACTTAAACTTACCATGAACCCTGCTTGTCGCGCTGCACCTTACACGCGTACGTGGCTGTTAAAAGCTGATCCTCCTTGACTGAACACCGCAGAGCTGACCGCGGCCTGACTCGCTTCCCTCTCGCCTCTCCAGGGCTCCTTTTGGCAACGCCGGCTGCGCAGCCAGGCCGCTGCTCCCATACATAATGCACAGCCCGGCCTGCACAAAACTTTCCACAAAGCAGCGGCTCCAGTTGCATGATTTTAAATTAACTATTAATACGGCTGATACCGTATCCCCTTGAAAACAATGGCACGCAACAGACAGCGGCGCAGGTCGTGTATCACGTTACTTACCGGGGCCTTTATTGGTCTCACGTAGCTGGTCTCAGCATGGGGCACCTCCTGAAGGTCTGTGGGAGATGATCCGTACAGAGGAAAGGAGAGGCGGCCAAGCAGGTGGGCTGCATTTAGCTCTCGGTTCAGCTGGCACGCGTGCAGCGAGGCTGGTAATGGCGTCCCCGAAACCAAGGACGAAGCTCCTGCGTGTGCCGAGACTGGGCACGACAGGCTTGTTGGGGTGGTCACGGCCGAGGCGATGAAAGCTGCTGGTCCCTTCTTTAAAAAAACCAACAAACTGAACCAAAGAAAACTGAACCTGACAGAAATCAACCCAACCCAGTCCAACTAAACCAGACCCAACCCAACCCAGCCCAAACCAATCCAACCAACCCAATCCAACTAAACCAGACCCAACCCAACCCAGCCCAAACCAATCCAACCAACCCAGTCCAACTAAACCAGACCCAACCTGACCCAACCCGACCCAACCCAGCCCAGCCCAGCCCAGCCCAACCCAATCCAACTAAACCAGACCCAACCCAACCCAGCCCAAACCAATCCAACCAACCCAGTCCAACTAAACCAGACCCAACCCAACCCAGCCCAAACCAATCCAACCAACCCAGTCCAACTAAACCAGACCCAACCCGACCCAACCCGACCCAACCCAACCCAACCCAGCCCAGCCCAACCCAATCCAACTAAACCAGACCCAACCCAACCCAGCCCAAGTGAAGCCAAGCCAAGCCAAGCCAAGCCAAGCCAACCGAATCGGAGCCAAGAGGGCCCGGCCCAGTGCCAGGCCACCCGAGGAGGGCAGGCGAGGCGAGGCCGTGCAGCCCCCGGCCGGACAGGGGCCATGCGGCCCCGGGGTGCCCGGGGAAAGGGAGCCGCCTCGCTCCCCGCCGCGGTCCTGTGCCGCCCGCGCCCCGGAACGTCCGTGCGCTGCCACCAGTTGCCGGGGGGAAGCGGGAGAGGGCGCGGCGCTTCCGGTTTCGCTTCCGGAGTCGGCGGCGGGGCGGAGCGGCGGCGGAGGCCCGTGCCCGCCGCGCGGCCGGCAGGGCCCTTCCGGCGACCCGTACCGGTGCCCCGCGCGCGGCGCGGCGCGGCGCGGCCCTCTGCGGCTGGCGGAGCGGCGGCGGCCCGGTCCGCGCCTCGCCGCTCTCCGGGCCCCCCCCGTAGGGCGGTGCCGGCGGCCGGGCCGCGGGTTCGCGTCCCCGCTGCGGCGCCGCGGCCGGGGCAGCTGCGCGGCGGCGGCGCCGGGGATGGGCCGCGGGCCCGGGGCGGGCGGCGGGGGCTCGCGGGGCGGGTGAGGCGGCGGCGGCGGCGGGGGGGTGGGGGTGGGGCGCTGGGGCTGCCCCGCCTCGCCGCCGGCCCGGAGGGGCCGGCCGGGCCCGGGGGGCGGCTGGCCCCGAGGGGGCCGCATGTGCCCCCCGCCGGGCACCGAGGCAGGACGGAGGAGGAGGCGGAGGGAGAGGCCGCCCCGGCGGCGGGGCAGGCCGGCGGGCCCGAGCGGGGCCGGCCCGGTCGTCGGGGCCGCAGCCGGGAGGAGGAGGAGGCGGCGATGGAGGGCCTGGCCGGGTACGTGTACAAGGCGGCGAGCGAGGGGCGAGTGCTGACCCTGGCCGCGCTGCTGCTCAACCGCTCCGAGAGTGACATCAAATACCTGCTGGGCTACGTCAGCCAGCACGGCGGGCAGCGCTCCACCCCGCTCATCATCGCCGCCCGCAACGGGCACACCAAGGTGGTCCGCCTGCTCCTCGAGCACTACCGCGTGCAGACCCAGCAGACCGGCACGGTCCGCTTCGACGGGTACGTAGAAGCCCGAGATGGGTGTCGGTACCCGCACGGCACCGGGGCTCGGGGCCCCGCCGCTCACCCGGCTGGCGTGGGGAGCGGTGCTTTACTAGCCGTAAGAATGCTTTTGCTGGCTAATATCCCCCAGCCGATGCTTTACAAGCCCCAAACACCTTTGCCTTTCCCAGATCCCCCAGCTGAAACTGGACACAGAATAGCATTCGCCGCAGCCTAGAGCGCTCCTCATCGAGCAAGTCACCTTGTGTTCTCTCCCGCTGTGCCAAAACGGCCTTTTCTGTGACATTCCTCACTGCCGCAGGTGACTGCCGGCATCGAGTCAGCGTCGGGTGGCACCTGCGCACCGGGAGCCAGGCCTTTATTTGCTCAAATTGAGGGTTTTTCAGTGTGCAGCCCAGACATCCCGAGGAACATCCCTTCCTCGCTGCAGGGAGCCGATGTGCGGGATGGCTGGGAGAGGAGCGTGACATTTTAGGACGGGGAGGGAAGGGGGTGCCAGGCCCTCAGCTGGGACCCGGCCGGGGCAGCGGCGTCGATGCTGCTGTTCGGGGAGAAGCCTGGCAGTGACTTCCCGGAGCGTGGTCCCTGGGCGGTGTGCTGCCGCAGCAGAAGGAAGGAGGGATGTTTTTAAAATCTCCCAGAGCGCTCATGAAGTTTATGCCTGTATATCAGTCGTAAATGTCAGTCTGACTAATCGTGAAGGTCGATTGGCCTTTTGAACAGCTTCAGGTTTTGCGGGTCGCTTGCGCAGAGAGGAGAGCTCACAGCAGATACTGAGCGAGAGGGATTTTAATGGGTCCCCGCCGATCTCTTTCATCTGGCTCCTACTTGACGAGCTGGAGTTACGCCTGTGCGGCTCCGCCTGGCCCAGGGAAAGACTGGCTTGGTTCTTACATGCTGAATGAAGGGGGAGGAACTGACTTCCCTGTGTGGTTTGGTTTTTTTTCTTTCTTCCTCTTCCCTTCCAGCCCTTTTTATCACGAGGAAGAACTGGTTGAGAATATGTAGGGTGAGGCGTGCCCCAAATTCAGTTAAAGGAAGGGCTGTCAGCCCCCCCCTGCTGCTGAATTTTCTCCTTTCTCATGCTGTGCCTTGATGGGATGGCGATCTGCTGGCCAGAGCCTCTGCCTGGTACAGATTAAAGGAGGTGTTGTCTGAGATACAATGGGCACAGTGAGAGTCTGGCTTGGTGAGAAGAGAGGAGGCATGTGATCCCAGCGCTGCCGTCCTTCTTCTTGAGATAAGGTGGCATAGCAGCTCCGCTTGTTTGGCCTTCGGGCTTTTGGCTTGTAAATACATACCTGTAGCGCAGCAATAAATTACCTTGTGTTCACTAACGAATCCTGACTTTCCTCCTATTTTAATATACAAGTATTTTAATTATTTACAAAATAAGGAACTTCTTACCATGAATAAAGGTGTAGACATCTCTGCATGCCGGAGCTCTTAAATGGCCTCTGAAATGTTGTCTAGAGGTGTTGGATTTACAAACAGCCACGCTATTCCTGCTGAGCTACCTGAGAGTTTCATAAAATGATAAAAATCGCTGTGAAAATTAAGTCGGTGTCTTACGATATTTTAACTTTGGGAAACGTGACTGTTTGGATATATGGAAATAAGATATTTGTCCCTCCTCTGTGATTTGGGATGCGCCTTGAGTGTGTATTAGCTGTGGCGTGAACGCCACCTGTTTCTGCGTTGAAGTGCTGCTTCAAAAATCAGGAGAACGGAAAGGACATCAGCCTTTATCTCTGTAGTCACGCGACGCGCTGGGTTTGGGAGTGAAAACAGCTTAAGAAACTGTGATGCTTTGCTAAAGTTAACTGTCCCCTCATTTACGAGTGCCAGCAAGCTGATTCACATCATGGTCTACAAGGCCATGGTGTAAAAACAGATCTCTGAAACAGTCCAGCTCAGAAGATCATCTGCTTTTTTAAATTTTATTTTATTCCTGGAGTTCCATTTGTGTAACCAGACTGCTGGTCTGGTTTACGGTGCGGTCTCTCAAACAAGAATTATCGGTGCAGCGGAAGCGGTGGCAATGTTGCAGCTCAGGGAGGGAGAACAAGTGAAGTGATAGGAAATTCTTAAGCCAGCTGTGCTGCCAGGGCCGGTGTATGGTACAGCTATACTGTTATTCAAGTCTGAGTTTGGTTTTTTTGTGTCAATATGTCAATTTTAAGTTTTCTCTCCTTCTTTAATGTGTCAGTTTCTGGCACAAGGCATCAAAGAAGCGGTAATTCTTGTAACTAATTCTTCCCAAGACCTCCGTAGGCTGAGGGCTGAAGCTTGCAGGTAGCATCTTCAAAGCAGCCTGGGAAGTACTAGTGCAAAATGTGGCTAAATCCCCTGGCTGCTTTGAAGTTTCACCTTCCAACGCTTCTTCCTTCGGGAGGTCTGTGTGCTTGATAAGTCTCTCATTCTTTTACCTTGACTATCCTGGTTAAATTCCTTCAAGTGCAAAAATAGGATGGCTATAAAATATCTTTTAATGGCTGGGTATGTACGTGCCTCTTGCATGCTGCTCGGCTGCCTGTAAAAGTTGCTTTTGAGAGAGTGTCAGTTTAACTGCTTGCTTCTGTCTTTACGTTTTTAGCTTTGTCATTGATGGAGCCACAGCTCTCTGGTGTGCAGCAGGAGCCGGCCACTTTGAAGTAGTCAAATTGCTGGTGAGTCACGGCGCCAACGTGAATCACACTACGGTGACCAATTCGACTCCCCTGAGGGCTGCGTGTTTCGATGGCAGGCTGGACATTGTGAAATACCTGGTAGAAAACAATGCCAACATCAGCATTGCCAACAAGTATGACAACACTTGCCTTATGATTGCGGCTTACAAAGGCCACACGGACGTGGTGAGGTACCTCCTCGAGCAGCATGCCGATCCCAACGCCAAAGCCCACTGCGGTGCCACGGCGTTGCACTTCGCGGCCGAAGCCGGCCACTTGGAAATAGTGAGGGAGCTGGTCAAGTGGAAGGCGGCGATGATGGTGAACGGCCATGGGATGACTCCCCTGAAAGTCGCTGCCGAGAGCTGCAAGGCCGATGTTGTAGAGCTGCTGCTTGCTCACGCCGACTGCGACAGGAGAAGCCGGATTGAAGCTCTGGAACTTCTGGGTGCCTCATTTGCAAATGACAGAGAGAACTATGATATAATGAAGACTTACCACTATTTATATTTAGCCATGCTGGAGAGGTACCGAGACAGCGAGAATATAATTGAAAAAGAAGTTCTTCCACAAATTGAAGCTTACGGAAACAGGACTGAATGCAGGACTCCTCAGGAATTAGAGTCTATTAGGCAGGACAGAGATGCCCTTCACATGGAAGGCCTCATTGTGCGAGAAAGAATTCTGGGCTCGGACAATATCGATGTTTCTCACCCCATTATTTACCGGGGGGCTGTTTATGCAGATAACATGGAGTTTGAACAGTGTATCAAGCTGTGGCTCCATGCATTGCATCTAAGGCAAAAAGGCAACAGGAACACTCATAAGGACCTCCTGAGGTTTGCTCAAGTCTTTTCTCAGATGATACACTTAAACGAGCCTGTTAAAGCCAAGGACATCGAGAGCGTTCTGAGGTGCAGCGTCTTGGAAATAGAGCAAGGCATGTCCCGGATCAAAACCACCCAAGACTCTGACATCCACACAGCCATGGACAACTACGAATGCAACATTTTTACCTTTCTCTACTTAGTCTGCATCTCTACCAAGACCCAGTGCAGTGAAGAGGATCAGTCACGAATCAACAAACAGATTTATAACCTGATTCACCTCGATCCCCGAACTCGGGATGGCTCCAGTTTGCTGCATCACGCTGTCAATTCCAGTACACCGGTTGATGACTTCCACACGAATGATGTCTGCAGCTTTCCTAACGCACTTGTCACGAAACTCTTGCTAGATTGTGGTGCTGACGTAAACGCTGTGGACAACGAAGGAAACAGTCCGCTCCACATCATTGTCCAATACCACAGGCCCATCAGTGACTTCTTGACGCTGCATTCCATCATCATTAGCCTGGTGGAGGCTGGTGCTCATACAGACATGACGAATAAGCAGAAGAAAACCCCTCTTGATAAAAGTACAACAGGGGTGTCTGAAATACTCCTTAAAACTCAAATGAAGCTGAGTCTCAAGTGCCTGGCTGCCCGAGCAGTACGGATCTATAACATCAGCTACCAAAACCAGATCCCCAGAACTCTGGAAGAGTTTGTGAAGTTTCACTAGGCTACATAAAATCTTTCGTGGTGGTGCTATCCCAGGACGACATCAATTGCAGACAGCAGAATGCATATGTATACATGGAGTTGTTTTTCTCTGTCCTTTTTTTGGGGGGTTCCTCTGGATTCAGTCTGCAGCCTCAGTTCTCATGCAGATCGTGGGGAGGGGAGAAAAAAAAAAGCCACATCGTTTTCCTGTAGTCAGATCAGATGTTTGAGATTTTGGTCATTTCTTTTGATTAAAAGAATTGCTTCATTCTCTCTTGTTTTTTGTAAACAAAATGAAAAGAATGCCAATGTAACTCGTGCAGAATGTTTTGTTTCCAATACCCGTCTCCACATAACGATTTGCAGCCAAATGCTTTAGGTAGTTATTTACAAAGGCACCTCCGAAAGCCTGTGTCACCGTGCTACCGAGGCAGTAGCTTTGCAAATTTTAAAACTTCTTGGAGTGAGGTAGGAAAGAACAATTGGAAATTATGTGGTAGTTGGTTAAAAGTGAAGTCTCGATATACAGAGCAGCCCATTGCTCTCATACCTCACCATCTTTTTATGCCTTTCAGTTAATGCTGAAGATGTTGGTAACATTTTAAAATTTTATTTTTTTTTAAAGTAAATTTTGAACAGCAGTAATCAGCAGCTACAGATGTGTGGAACGCTCTGTTAGGAAATACAGGTTTAAATTCAGCTGTGGTACGTTCATCTAATAATAGCTGAACTATCAAGCTCCTAATTTACACTACTACAGTAAGTACTGAATAACTTTTGAAAAAGGAACTTGCACATTGACTGCAATGAACCGGAGTCATGGTTTCTTTTTATGTAGCTAAGTTGCTCATATATAAAGATCATGCATGGATACCTAGAAAATTTATAGGGTATTTGTGTTTGTGTGTGTCCCAACATTTCAAAATGCTTTTAACTCGCTTTTTGTTGTTTCAACGATCAACATGCACCTTTTTGACTCAAAGTATGTAAAACTGCACTCTTGGATTCCAAATGCTGTATCTTCCTAATGGAGTAGTCTGTCGCCAAAGAGAGTCTTCCTTTGGAGCGGGATACTGCTTGAAACTGGCTTTTCCAATAAGCGTGGAGTCTGTGCCTCCCTGAATTGGACTTGAGGATTTTTCGTGATTTTTACTCCTTTCATTATGAAAATCTCTATTAAAACTGATTTTTAAAAAATTGTCCTATCATAAGATCTTTTGTGATAAGCAACTGATTGTATGATAACGCTGTTGCTTGAGAAAGTACTTCTCCTTGGTAGAAGTTGCAGATACTCCGACGGTAAAATGTCACTTGTTTTGACAGGCTACTGAAAACTCTGTTTATTTTAAATGCAGCTTTTTAACTGTCAGATGATGAAAGAATGTTCTGTAGGTTTTTTTTAAACAATCCGGGTAGAACTTTAAGGCAAGATTTGGGCACACGTTTCTATTTGTATTACAAATAAATAAACATTGAATGTGGATTTAGCTTGTAACTCTTAATTTCTGTCTAGTGCAAAGCAGGATAGCACCGCTTGGATCGCGTGGTACCATAAGCGCTGGCCGTTGTGTCTCCTTAAAGGGAAAAGCTTTAGAAAGACCGTGTCTTCTAAGCTGCAGACTTTCCTCTGCTAGAAACTAGCTCCTAAAGGGAAAAATGTGTCCGTCGTGTCTCAGGTGGGTTGGCCTACTGCATTTAAAAAACCTGACTGTTGCAGTCGAACGTCAGGCAAAATGGCAGAGCCAAATTCGGCCACCCGCGGCCTTAACGCAACAAGTGGCCGTTGTCAGACGGTTGGGAAGGTATTAGAGTTCCTGTAAATTGTTACCCTAAATGTCTTCCTCCTGCGTGCCGAGACCTGAAGTCATCAGGAAAGGTGCGGTTTTGTGTTTTGCCGAGAATTTACGGTGGCGATTTTTAGCCTGGCTGTTGGAAACGCAAAACAAAGGTTTAAGTCGCTGTGGCTCATCGCGAGAACTGGGGAATGCTTTTAGTTTCTGCTAAAGCTTTGAACCTGAAACTCAAAACAACTTGAGAACACGCATCAGATGATTATTATTTAGCTAGTAAAGTTGCTGGTAGCTGACTCAGTTAAAATTAACCAATATATGAATTGGTGTGTACGTGTTACAGAAAAAAAAGTCTTCTCTAATACTGCGCCACATGCTTCTGATGCCTTGCTGTTGCTTTTTACACTTGCAGGTTGATAATTCATGCTGTGCGTGCGGTTAAAAATGAGAGTCAGTGGTCCCTGAGTCGGTTTGACTTGAGAGGGGAGAAGAGGGCAGAGGGCTGAACCCTTTCAGCAGCTAATACTGCTTGTGTATAACAAAGCACTCTGGGCTGGAAATCGTGACAAGTTGCTCTATCATTGATTAAGACAGTATTTCCTTGCACTGTTTTGTTTTAGGTTTTTTTTCCTCAGGACCTGTTTCTGACATGAGGTAATCTTAAGTGTTGTGTTCTTGTGCAATACCTGTATAAAACCGTTCTTGGAACGAACGTGCATGCTTGAAATATCTGTAGGTGATAATAAGGTGAAGGAAGCTGCTCCTCCCACAATTCTGCTTTTTTAATAAGAAAAACATGTTACAGCAAACAATCTGGTGGAAAAGCTGCTTCTTCCTCCCTTCCTGTAGCTTTGTTCTGATCCTTCCCCACTTTTGGCTCCGTTGCAGGATGTTTGCTGAGGTTCTGCTTTGTTCATGCCGTTCCTGGGATGATTTCAATATGTGAAGACCTGAAGAGAGAGGATGCTGTTACCCAGAAGCAGCAATAAAACTTCTCGTCAGTAGATTGCAAAGCACTTTTTATAAAGAGGGGGAAGCTCTGTGCTATGGAAGCGGATGCTAAAGCCGCTCCTGTCTCAGGTGTGGTCCCTGGGCTTTGTCCCGGTTCCTGAAGAAGACGGGCTCCTGCTTGTCTGCCGCCCGGGAAGGTGGCATCGTGCATGTGCTGTTCTGCTGCCTTCGCTATGGCAGTAAAAGCTCTTGGCCAAAGGGTAGGAAAAAAACGGTGGGTGCCTGTTTCTGCACGCCTGTGGGTGCAGCAAAGTCCGTCACGGCTCTCGGCGTCCCGGGACCTTCCCTCTCCTTAGTCTGGAAATTTATTTTTCAAGCGTTAAAAGCTGAAAGAGTGCGCTCCCTCTCTTTGTGGGAGTTATTTAAAGCTCTTGGAAAAAAATCTGTATAAACCCCACCGGTGGTCCTTTCACTGGGAAAAAGGAGCTGCGTGACGTCCCCTCTGCCAGGGACGAGGCGTGTGCGTGCCCGTAGGTGGTCGTCTGTTATTTATAGAGCTGCCTCAGCGCAGAGAGCTGCGGTCGGAGAGCAGAGCGGCTTTTAAAAATACACCTTGCCGAGGCCGGCCCACGCTCAGCAGGATGCTGAGCAAACCCTCGGCCCCGCTTGCCGGCGTCTCGGTCCCTCTGTCCGGAGGGATGTGCTCGGGGAGGTGAGTTCCCAAGCAGAAGGGCAGTGCCACCGCACACGGAGGGAGCTGCAGCTGGCATTTCACGTGCTCGTCTTTGGGTCAGCTGTGCTTATACTGTGGTCCTTGGGTGGGGGCGAGAGCCCTAGCCGGTTCTGGCATCATGCAGCTGTGTGAAAATCTGTTTTTTCCACTTTTATTCCACAGGTTTCTACATCTTCTCCGTGGAGGCAACCACTGTTCAGCATTACTCCAGAGCCTCGGCATCAGCAAGCAGGGGAAAGCACTTGGCTTAGTAATGAAAACTGTTTTCTGAAAACAAGTCACTTTTATCTTTTTTCAGACGACAGGACTCAAGTTTTGTGTCTGGCAGGGATTGCACGCCAGCCCCATCCCTGCTGCTGCTGCACGGTGCCCTGTGCCAGCCCGGCGGGGGAGCGGTGGCCCCGCCGATGCGGCTCTGTGGGGACCCCCCGCCTCGAGCCTCGTCCCCCCATGTCAGTGGTGCCCGTTTGCTCCAGCCCCCCCGCCTGAGCGTGGGTTTGTGAACCAAAGTGCCTGTGCAGAGCGGCTCGACCGCTTTGCCTGCGCTGTTTTGAGTTAAATTGATAAAAGCTGTCGGTGTAAGTAGCATGAACCAAGCTCTCGGTAGCCACAAACCCTCTTGACATTTTAACCCACGAAGTGCTGATGCTTTGATGGTTCAGGTAAGGAGAAGCCCGCAGCTGGGCTCGCGTCCCACGGGGTGGGCGTCCTCCCCGGGCACCCCGAGCCCCTGCGCTGCAGAGGGAAATGGGAATTGTGTTCCTGGAGGGTTTTGTCTGAAAGGGAATGCAAGTGCGGCTTCCCTTGCCGCGAGGGTGCGGGGCGGCTGTCGCACCCCAGCCGTCCGTCCGCGGCGGAGGTACGGCCCCACGGCTTGGTGGGGGACAGGCACCGGGTACTGGGGGGCGACGGCCGCTGCTCTGGGCCCTGGGACATGCTGGGTGGGAGATACGTGTGCATGGACAGTATAGAAATATATATGTATACACACGCACACACATATATATGCCTATATGTATATACAGACATACTTTTTAAAATATACATATATACACACGTGTATATAAAAAAGTGTGCATATGTATACATATATATGTATGTATGTATATACATATATATACACATATACACATATATATATATATATATATATATACGCGCACACACACACACACACACATATCCTAGCTGATGCACAGCGTCCCCTGTAAGCACGGCTTCCCGAAGCTGGAGGCTGGAGATGCTTTTTGCTCTCAAATACACACACACTTATAGATACGTATACGCAGATACACACTCACACACAAACGCGTATATGGAAACACCCCACGCTGGTGCACCATCTTGCCTGTGAGCATGGTTTCCCAAAGCTGGAGGATATATATACACAGAGAGAGAGAGAAAACATTAAAAATATATACACACACGTGCACACATTAAAAATGTATATACACACACGTGTGTATGCCCTTATATGTGGCTCTGGAGCCGGACGGCAGCGGGAGGGCACCCACCACCACCCACGTCCCTGGGGTCACCCCGCTGAAGGATCCTGCCCAGCCCTTGCTGGCCGTCAGCTATTTTCCTTGCAGCCGGTGCTGCAGGTATCTAAAGCCTGGGGAGGGAAGGAGCGACTGGGCAGGGGGAGACAAGCGGCTGCTATTTTCATAGCACCAAGGGCTGAGATGCTTTTGGGCAAAGCCTTGAAAAGCAGTTATCTTTTGTTTTTCCTAGCAATAAAAGGTAGGAAAGACGCCGTCGGTAGTCCGCGTGCATCCTGCCTATGTGCTTTCAACAGCAGTAGGGAAAATGGGTTGAGCATGAAGAGGGAGAAAAAATAAATCTGCAAAATTGGGTCTCTTTGGGGCCGTGGGAGCGCTGGCAGTGCCGGCATTGCCCTGGACTCATGGAGCCCCAGGCACCCACCCTGGTACCTGCACCGGGATTTCGGCTCTCCAGGGTAGCCCTGCACCCCAGCCGGCCCCCCAGGGCAGCCGAGACGCCAACCAGCCAGAAACTCTGACATTAACAACTCCCATTCAAGGTGAGGATGCTAGCAATGAAAAATCAGATTTTCTTTTTGTTTTTTTTCTCCCCCATTTTACAGAATGCGTGGGGCTGATTCTGCAGCACCTCTTCCGCCAGGCTCAGAAAGGCGCTGGGGCTGCACCCCCGGCTGCTCGTCCCCCTGACAGCGTCCCTTTAAAATCAGGCTGCACAAATTTGCATCCCACCATAAATAAGGGGAGGAAAAAGTCTGAGCCCCATCCTCCTCCGCTGCGTCCCAGAGGGGTGCGAGCAGCTCCCGCTCGTGCCCAGCCGAGCCATGGAAGTGGGCTAGCACAGAAGGGGAGTAGAGGCTATTCATTTTTAAAATACTGTATTTTTAATCCTTAAAAAATACTAGGACAGTATTTAACAAACTTCATTACACATCCGGCAGACATATGCTTTCTTTTCATCCATAAAATTAATATTAGCATAAATAATTCTGTTATGCAAAAAGAAAGATTTTTGTCAAACAGCACCGACCATCCGGTTTCGCGTGACACCAAGTATGTACAATTATAATACACGTGGGGACCCTTGCTGGACACAAGCTCTTCGAAACTGCTCAGTTTGTAGAAAACACTTCAAACTGGTTTTTGATTTTTTTTTTTTAATTTTTTGATTTTTTTTTCTCCTTTGCTTAAACAGGTAAGTATTTTTAAAATAAGTATGTACAGCTGGACACTGGAGATTTGCATTAAGGTGCTTTAATTTGCTATCATTTGTATTCAGTGCATTAAGAAGAAGGCAAATTAAAATCTCCACCCAATTGCTCTGGTTAACGAATGCAACGCAGTTTGAGAGCCCTGGCCAGCAAAGCCCGGGGGTTTGCTACAGCTCAGCCACGGGAATGAGCAATCCTCTTTTTTTTTTTTTAAGGATATTATTTTTTTAAAGCTTTTTGCAGCTCCGTAGTTTGCGTCAAGTTACGGGGCACGTTGCTTCGGTGGCCCCTCCGTCCCCGCGCCGCTGCCACCTCATTGCAAACCCAGTTTGAAGCTCCTCTCGCTGTGGCGCGGGGCCATGAGTAGGGGTTGGGGATTTTGGTATGTGTAGGGTTCGGTTTGGTTTTTTTTGTTTGTTTTTTTTTGCTTTTGGACCTGTTTAGGTGATTTCACACAAAGGGGTGTACTCTCGTCTCGATGAAAACCCGAGTTCAGCACCCAAATCCCTCGGCATCGAGGTGAACCTCTGCTCCGGAGCTGGCAAGGGGCTGGGAGGGGTGCGGGGGGAGAGCCGGCGGCCCTGGCAGCGTCACTCCAGCCCCTGGGTGCTCCGCTCCCGCTCCGCCGCTCGCCTGCGGCTCCCGCTTTTAAAAAATCCAAGCTGTAGGGATTAAAGAGAAACAAAAGAAAACCCCACCATTACTTCAGCTGATTGCTGGGGAGAGTCTTTCTTTTAACGGCATATTGCCAGGAGGTTTAGACCCTGAATATAAATAATACGGAAGCGGAAAGAGGTTAGAGGAGCTTTTTGCGATTCCCAGCGGTGCCGAGGGGCTCGTGGGGCTGTGGACACGGATCTGGGGGGTCAGGGGGTCCCTCCATGCGTGGGGGTCTCCACCGAGCGCCCAGCAGGCGTGGATTAAAGGCTGCTCACCTTCCAGAGCGCGAGGACGAGCAGGGCCAGGAGCAGGAGACCTCCTAACGTGCTCCCCAGGATGATCCAGATGGGGATCTGCGACTCCTCCGGCTTGGAGATTTCAAACGTTATCTGCAAGGAAAGAGCATCAAGATACGCTGCTGCTGCTGGGTGCAAGAGCCAGGCGGGCAGGGGATGGGGGGGACGGCACGACGGTGGGGATACTGAGCATCCCCTCCCTTTGGGAGGATGCCGGAGCTGCTGGGGAGGATGCCCACCCACGCACCAGTGATTCGGCTCAGGTTTTCCCTGCTCAAGCCCGTGGTGCCTGGACCAGAGCCGCCCGGCTCCAACCACAGCTGCACCGAGCGGCCCCGGGCTCTGCGGAGCCAGGTGCCCAGCGTGGGTTGCTCCAGCCCTTCTGCCGGCCGCAGGGTTTTTCCCGCTGGGGTCAGAGCAGGGTGTTGCAGCATCCCCAAGGCTGCCGGGTCCGTGCGTGACGTCCTGCCTGGGGGCTCACCTGGCGGCTGGGGTCCTCCTCGCGGAAGATGAAGGGGCTCCCGAAGCGTCGCTGGAGAGCGGCGTTCATGGTGAGCTTCAGTGACTTGAACTTCAGCTGCGCAAAGAGATGCTGGGCATGAGCACCGGCCATGGGAGAGGACCCAGCGCCCCGACCGGGTGCCCCCCGTGGCTTTGCTCCCCAATACGGCTTTGCATCCGTGCCAGGGATGCTGTGTGCTACATCCGTGGGGGAGGGCAATGCAGGTCAAGTAGTGAGTGTGGCTACATTGCAGCAAAAAGGACTGCTCGAGATTAAATTCCCCATGATGAGGTGCTGTGCAGGATGTTGGATGCACACACTGATAGAATAAGTAGGATTTGAAAACAAAAATCACCCCACACATGCCCAGCCTCCCTGGGAGGGAAAGCAATCGCAGGAGAGGAAAAAAACCAAAACAGGTTTTCATGGTGCAAGGGCTGCTTTGGGGGATTTCTCCTCAAAAGCCACGTGCCTGCTTTGGGAGGACTTACTGCTTTCAGAGACTTCATCCACAGATTGCCACGCAAGTGCAAGTTCATCTCCTCGTTGGGGGCTAATTTCACATTGCAGTCGATGGAAACGACGTCGGAGTTGCTGTGGTTCTGCAAGGGGAGAAGTTTGTGGCGTGGGAGCATCGCTGCTGAGACGGGGATAAAAACCGCCTGGGCTTCTCCCCCGGCACACATGGAGGGCAGCAAGATCCAAACCCATGCACCTGTCCTTCCCCGTGGCCACGGGGCATCCCCATCCTGGGGGCTTTCTCTCTGGTTTGGTGGCTGCCTGGGGCGGCAGGGCTCAGCGCGGGGCCAGGATCAGGCCCATGAAGGCACGTACCAGGTGAGGGATGCGGGAGAGGTCCTCCTCGGCGGGCGTCCTCCGGTAGTCGGTGGTGTTTCCCCAGATGTTGCAGGTTGTGTTCTCCTGTGGGAGAAGCCGGTGGGCTCTGAGAATGGGGACGGGGACCACGGCAGCCACCTCCCCGCGTCCTGCCCCGTGCTCAGCACCCATCCTGGTGGAAGCGGGGGGACCCTGGCACCCCCCCGGGCTTTGCCGGTGCTGGCGGCTGAGCTGGAGTCCCTGTGCGATGCAGCTGCCACCGCTGCACCGTGGGGCTGGAGGAGGTCCTGGCCCAAAAGGAGTCCAGCATCCAACTTTAATTAATTCCTGTGTTTTGTACCTCGCTCCCAGCAAAAATCAGCCTAGCAGAGAGCCCATCCAGGATGCCAGCCACGTGCACCGGGGCGTCACAGGTGACATGGGGACTTTGCCAGAGCTGGCAATACAAAACACCCCCATCGAGGCCAAATCTGCCTGTAAATATGCCGTCTCCTCTGCCAGGCTCTTCCCATCACCAGCACGTGAGTCCCGGGATGCTCCGGGGTCTGCTCCCAGCCCTCTCACCACTTTTATGGTTGCTCAAGGCTGCAGACCACCCCAGGCACGGCTAAGGCTTGCAAGACCCTCAAGAATTCAGTGCATACCAGAAGGAGGTCTAGCTCAGAGAAATATTTGGACTAAACCCCTTGGCTGCTACCATTTTCCATGTTTCCAGCCAAGCGAATGCAAAAGGGAGAAGCCCGGGCACAAGCCAAGACCGACCGTGCAGGCGTGAGCACAGGGGGGTTTGCAAAAGGCTGGGGTGACCCGCTGTGGGGTGTCTCCATCCCCACCCCTGGTGCAGAAAGGACCCATACGTGGGGATGAAACCCCCTCCTACCTGGTCCACCACAAATTCGGTCAGGAGCAGGAGGCGGTTGCCTGCCCGGGTGGCCACGGGGACGGTGAGCTTGATGGTCACCCCCTCCACGGGGAAGAAGCCCAGGTTCTGCAGCTGCGAGGGCAGAGGACAGAGATGTGCCTGGGGTGCCGGCGTTCCACGGGATGGGGACGAGCAGGGTGACCGTGGCACATCCCACCTCCGGGACGGTGCTTGGGGGGGGTCCCTCAGCCGGTTTAAAACCCCCTCCTTACCTTGAAGGTGCAATGAAAGGGGGGACCGATGCTGTCGTATCTCTCCAGGGAGCTGTTCGACCTGATTTCGTAGTAATCCAGGCTTGACGTCCTGTCGTGACGAAGGAGGACAAGTCGCGAGGAGAGCTCGGAGCAAACAGAGCACGAAGCAGCCCCATGCCCAGCTGCCCCCAGCACCAGGCTGGGCTGCCCCAGCCCCTCCGCAGGCAGATTCCCCGAGGAGAGGACTTTTGGTCTGTCTGCCCCCATTTTGGATGGAAACCATCGCCTGGCTCCGCCTCGTGCAAAAAAAAAAGATGGGGGATTTTCACACTATTCTGCTTCTGCAGTATTTTCCCTGTCTTTGTAGAATTTTTCTCGCCTTTTTATTACAACAGAGACATCCAAGGCCCTGGTCAGCAGTTTGAATGTCATGTGTAAATCAGGGGAGGGAAATCACATCTCTGTTTCGCAGCTGGAGCGGAGGGGAAGGAGCCAGGAGCATCCAACGGACCCTCGTGGGAGCCTGGCCGGGAGCGCCTGCGATGGGACGCGCACTTGCAGGTATCACGACACGGGGTACGTGGCCCAAAACCCCCCAAACCTCTTTGAAACGATTTCCCCTTTTTTCCCCCAAGGTGCCCAAATTTGAAATTTTTTTTTTGTGCTGTTACTTTTCCGCCAAGTTCTGCCTTCTCCCATAAGGGCGATTCTGATATTTTTTAAATTGAGAATCCCCCCACTCCCCATAAATTGTAAGTGTCAAAGTGGCTTTATTTTCAGTGCCCCACTGCCCCAGTGTAAAAAAATAGGATGACTGAAGGTCTCAAAAATCTGCTAAGAATTACAGCAAGCGGTGCCAGGGAATGTGCTTCTGGGGTCCACGTTTTTTCTTATAATCGGGATAATAAATTATCATCCGTGCCGTAGCTCCCTGCTCTCCTTGGACCGAGGACACTCTCTGCTTTAGTGACTGTTGATGCCCAAATCCTTCCATGCACATCCCTCAGCTGAGCTTCTGGTGAGGCGATTTTAATGGGATGGCTACCAGCCCAGACACTGGCTAGTAACACATGTTATGAACATTATTACCTACAATAAGTACTTTTTCCCCTTAAAAAAAAATTGCCCTCACGCCTATTTAATAACACTTGTGCATTAAACATTATGAAAGCACAGCACCTCGTTGCTCCTTGCTGTTGATTTTTATAAGGGCTCACTGAGCGGGATGCCCCTGATTTTATGGTTCCTTCCGCCCCTTTTCTAAACAAATTCCCCAAATTAAAGCTCAGTTTGCACTGGACTCTGTTTGAACGCAGCTCCCATGGGGCCGGCACTGGTTTTCCCAAGGGCACCCTGCAAGCCGAGTCCCCCCAAAAGCTGTGTCCCCTTCCAAAACACTCACCTGGTGAAGAGCAGGTCGGCTTCGTACTTCAGGTGAAAATTCAGGTGGGCGAAGTTGTCCTCCTTGGTGCTCTCCTCCTCCTCGCTGTCGCTGAAACAGTAGCGGGGCAAGCGGGGGGTGAGGTGGGAGCCGGCTCCGCTCTGATTTTTTTGGGGGACGTCATAAGGAAGCAGGTGGGGAAGGGTTGAACTTTTGCTTTTTGGCCAAAGCGTAAAGAGAAGCAATTTTATTCTGTAACTTTTATTAGCACAAGGCCATAAAAGTAGAGCATTTGGAGAGAGATTTCCCACCCCGCAGCCCTAAAGCAGTGCAGCAGTCCCGGCAGAGCGAATCCTCGGCTGCTCTCTGCCACCACAATTGATGAAAAGGAAGAAAAAAATTTCAGTTGGCTGTCAGAAAACTTTACCTGTGCAGGGCAAGCGAGTAAGGAGAATTTTGCAAAGCTGTTAGGTGATATTTTTCCTGGGAGTATTTGCAGTTGTGAAGGGGGGTAAGAAAGCAGCAGGGGCTGAGACCCTTTCTGCTCAGAGCAGAGCCTGGCAGCAGCTCCGCAGCCTCCACGCATACAGAAAAATGATGGATATCAATATCTAGATAAATAAAAATAGCCTAGTTTGTGAATACAGGGCTGCGCACTCTGTAATAACCCACGGCAATCAGGTTTCCTTGTGGTTGTTCTCCGAGTAAAGCCTCCAGCTTCACCTACGGCTATGGAAGAAGGGAACCTAACGCATGCAGGCAACATCCCACCGACCTCGCAACCACGTTCAAGGGAGAAAGCAACCATTAACCTGTTGGCGATCAAGTAGATCTCCATGCTTTGAAGGAAAATCGACTTGCTGAATTCAAAATCCAGGCGAAAAGCTACCTGCGGAGGTTGGAAACAGATAGGAGAAAACATTAGGGGAAAATAAACCCCAAGTGCTGGCCAGGAGCAGCGCGGGGGCTCTGCGGGTGAGAGCATCCCCCTGATCCCACCAGGAGATGCTGCTGGGCTCGGGCAGAGCCTCGGCTTTCCAGGGAGAGAAGAGGCCACGCCGGGGATTTGCAGGATTTGCTCTCAGCCCTGCACACTGCATTATTTTTTTGCTCTGAGATTGGAGAAGCAAGCAGCCCCCCTTTGGAAAAGAAACCCTCCAGGGGACCTGCAGCGAGAGGCTGCTCACTCCCATCTGCGGCATGGGGTCGGCTGGCGGGGGAAGGCAGCCGGAGAGAGGCCAACAACAATAAAATGTGATAAATGTCACATCTGCAAGAGCTGTGGCAATGACCTCAAACTGTCTGGGACTGCACAGCTGAGTATAATATTAAAGCTCCTGCTGCTCTTGGGCCAAATTTCCATTTC
The DNA here is from genome assembly GCF_034638445.1 of Ciconia boyciana. Classification (NCBI taxonomy): domain Eukaryota; kingdom Metazoa; phylum Chordata; class Aves; order Ciconiiformes; family Ciconiidae; genus Ciconia; species Ciconia boyciana. The sequence goes on along the minus strand of NC_132941.1, from coordinate 1,903,941 downwards.
CAGCTTGTCTTTGTTTTGGCAGGACCTGGACTACCTGATGCCACGCAGATGCATTCTCAGCCCCCGTAGGTCATGGGGAGCTGAGGCTGCTGCACTCTCGTGTACAGCCACAGGCATCTAAGAGGGCTTTTTTGGGAGCTTTAAAGCCTAGCGAGGTGCCTGGAGCTCATCCGTCATTATAAAGCTTCTGACAAGGGAAGGCTTCAGACGGATATGGTGGTTGGAAAGATTTTTCTCTTCAGATCCCACTTGTCTCGGCCCGTTTTTCCCACGGGGGTGCAGGACGGGCAGGTGGAATTTCACAAGGTGACTGCGGAGAGCGGCACCGGCAAGTGAGGTCCTGCTCTGCCCGTGGCATCTCCTTGCTTTTCCTTCCCTACCTTAATGCTGCACGTAACGTTTGCGAAGGGTTTTACGGCATATAAAAAAATTATGCTGACTGGACCTGGGCTTACCCCAAGTGCTGGGAACCGCTGTGAGCTGGGTTCAGAGGATGCCACCAGCCCAAGGGGGCTTGGGCAGGCTCGGAGGAGGGTCTGGAGGGACCCTGGGTGTTCAGAGCAAGGAAAACCTCTCAGGCAGGGAAGGGTGCCTCATCCTGGGAGGAAGGAGCTCGGGGAAGTTACCATCAGTGATTTGAAGCCAACATTAAATTGCTCCAAAGGACTGGAGTCCAATTCTTTGACTTGGAGGAGCTGGGCTTGATTTTGGTGCTCTCCTAGCATCAAGGCAGAGTCCTAACCATCCCGGCTCCCCTAATGCGCCTTTCAAACACCAGCAATGGACAGAGAAAAGGAAGAAACCAAATGTTTATCTTTAAAAACCCTGTTCAAAGCCACCCAGCCCGAAGATGGATGGATGTGGCCCCGTGGCCGTGCCAGGGGCAGAGGGCTCCTGCCCCATGGGCGAAGCCTCACATAGGCGGGAGGGAATAGCTTTACCTTGGCCTTGGCTCGGAAAAACGGGTAGCTCACGTTGCACGCTTTCTTGTTGGGGTGCTTGTCTTCAGTCATGCAGTCGATGTTGATGTCCGTGTCATCCTAAAATGGGACGCAAAGTGTCCATGACACCGGGCGCAAGCCCCATGACCTGGCTCTTTATGGAAGCAGCAAACACACCCGCAGGGCTCAAAACAGGCTTTAACTTTTGGTGAAAACAACCAACCAACCAACCCAACCGACCAACCCACCAACCCACCCCGCTTGCTGCAGGCTGGGAATCCTTCCCACGCAGCTGAATTTCTAGGGCTGTTCCTGGAGAGGGGCATTTCTAGCAAGCAGCTTCCAGCTTTCTGATTTAAATCCTCGTTAGAAATTTAACTACAGCGGTGAATGAATGAACCCGGTTATTCTTGGCACTATAATTGGGAGGAAGAATATTTTTTCTGTGATGAGGAGTCACAGGGAAGCATCAAGAGATAACATGAGCTATTATTCTGCATGGCCACCAGCTAAGCAGTAATATTTGATTTCCTCATCTCAACAATTACATTCCTGCTGCTTGGACACCTTCCAGCTTCACCAGCCAGGCTGGGGAAGCTCCTGGCCATCGCAAAGCCCAAGCACAGGCTGGGGTGGGGTGGGACATGGACCCTGCTCTGCCTCCTCTGCTGCCAAGCAGTAGCAACCCTACAAGAGGTTGTAGCCTGGGTATATGCAGGTGTCCATCCCCACCACGAGACGATGAGCTATTCCAGTTTTTGGCCCTGTGTTAGACCTCGCAATGGTCTCAGTTCGAGCTGCTGCCACTGGACAAGTCCTACCCAGGAGCTGAAACATCCCAGCACCAGTCGCAAGGAAAATGCCTTGACAGCTGTCAGCAACGGCCCGGAGCTTCCTCCCACTCCTCTGCTGAGATTATGGTCCTTCTGGGGCCACAGCTACTTTTTATTTGGGTCTCTGTACAGCCTCTGACACAAACATCCATCCCCTCCGGTTGGCAATTTGCTTATTTGTAAGGAGCGGCAGCCAAGAACCCGTTAGCAGTGATGCTTCTATAACCAGCTACAAATATTTCCTGCAACCACTGCTGCATGGTGCTTTCTGTTACCGAGCATCGTAGGGTTTTTTTCCCCCTCACTTCATTTGGAGTAATCTCTCAGAAAATACACTTTTCTTATTTTGCGGGCAACGTGCCCCACAATTTTCCCTTGGCACGGCTTGTAGAAAAACCAACGCAGGCCATGGGATCTGCGGGCGGGTATGAAGTCATTGGGGAGATGAGCGAGGGCTCAGCAGCATCAGCATATTTTCTAAACCTCGCTGGGAAAAGGGAAGAGTTGCACTGAGAGGAGCAAGTGGTGGGGGTGAAGACTGGGGAGGGCACCGGCGGCACAGGGACGGGCTCATCCAGGGGACAGCTGTAGAGAAGTGGCATCGCCCAGCTCAATGCTGAGCTGTGGCCACGTTCCCCTTATCAGCCCATACTTCCAGGAGTTATATCTCAGCTGAAAAAATTCATCCCTGATGGGAACTTGGCCATGTGCAGCAAGTATTTTTAAACTATTGGAGCAGAAAAATAAAGACGGTAATAATTTCGTCTGCAATTGACCTTCTTTCAGGCTCTTAAAATTCAAATATTTTTGTATTTCCAAAATAAAGAGCTGAAAGGGCTGTAAGTGCTTAGAAACTAAGGCCATAAACATGTCTGATTTATGAGGATGGAGACGTTTTTGGGCTCTGGTTTAGGACACAGCTTTCTCATCCGGCTGGGATTAGGAGGACCTCTGGAAAGCCCTGGATCTCCCCTGGCAGCCTCACCTTGGGGATCAAGCTGGCAAACTGAAGGTTTCTGGAGAAGGAAATGTTGAGGACCGTGCTGTAGGCGTTTTCCCCTCGGTTCTCCAGCGTCGCCTCCACGGCCACCCTCCTCCTGCTGCTCTCGATGACGAAGACGGAGGTGTCGAAGGAGAGGGTGAAGGCCGAGCAGTCCGGCGGTGCCCTCCGCAGAGCCCGCCGGCAGAACTCCCTGCGAGAGGAGGGCAGCGGTGAAGGCAAGCGCTGCCCGCAGCACCGCGCCAAGACCTAGCCCCAGGATTTTTATGTGCACGGTGCATAGGGTAGTGCAAGGAAATCCCTGCTCTCCCTCTGTCGGAAAGAGGAATCACAAATTCCTCCCGTGGACCATCATTTTGCTTGTGATTTTTGGCTAACGGTGCCTTGCTTTCTCAAACCCAGTTAGGAGCTCTTAATACAGCTGGGATGTAAGGAAAAAATAGAACCCATACCATTAGCGAAGGGTAAAGCTGGCATTTAGTTTCAGCCTGGCTGAGATCTACCTCCCGGTAAGTTTACCGGCACAAACTCTGCAATGGCAGCGTCTGCTTTTACAGACTTGATGGGTGTTTGGGCATTTATTTTCTTTACGCAAAATAAAAAAGGAAAGGAAAATGTGGGATGGTGCCACCTTCAGAGCCACCTTCTGCCTCTAACGGCGGGGCAGGCAGGGCGCCGGTTGGAAGGAATAGCTCTGTTCCAACAAGTCACCTCAAAAGTGGTTTTCTCAGCAGAAATCACCTCCACATCAGCTGCTCTTGCAGGGCACGAGCTGATGCCCACGGGCACCCTCGGGAAAGCTCCACAGGCTTCAGGAGGAACTGGACTAGAGGTCTGGCACCCTGGTAGACCATGGTGTCTGCCCATGATTATTTGTAGGACTCCAGCCACTAAGATCCATAAATAATCCCCTACGTACAGCTCACTTCAACCTCCCACAGCACAGCCCAGCCAGAACCAGTCCTGCCCTGGATCGCAGCCTCAGGACCAAGAGCTTTACAGGAGACACAGAACAATAAATGCTGAATTATGGGATACAAGTAATCCCCAGGTAGCAGCCCTGGCCATGAGCTTGGTCCAGAGCCCACTGCTGTCAACGGGAGGTGGAGGTTCAGGCTCCTGTGCTCCTAGATAACCTTTAAAAGCTCTTTAAGTGATCAGATATAGCATATAATTATTTCTGCTGCGTGAGTCAAGCCTGTAATTGCCAAGTGGGTAATGCCAGCCTTGCATTTATTCCCCCCTGTTATTTACTGATTTGTCTCCCTGGGGCTCATCACCATGACATCAAACATTAGTTGTTTTATGGATTCCCTTAAAAACCACGGGTTCGTTCCAGGCAGGGAGAAAGCAGATGCTCAGAGACCCGCTGCGAGCGGAGGTGCCGAGAAGCACCTCGGGGTGATGTTGGATGAACCTCGTGGTGGTGCTGGGTGAAGGACCAGCTGCGATGCCCGTATCTATGGAGCATGGCTTGGGGCTGGGTTTTGGAGCCCGTCCGGTTTGTGATACTGGTTGGGAGGATGCTCCGAGCGAGCTACTCACATGGCACTGGGCACATCGCTTCTGGCATCCAGGACCAGATCAGGGACGCAGTGCTCATCCTCATTGCACCCGTTCCAGAAAGGGACCTGAGGGGGACAACAAGAGCAGCTCGGTGATGCTTTGCACCCCAAGTTAAACTCCGAGGAGAAGGGACACGGGCGGTGATCCTAGGCTGCAGTGAATGCGAACACATTGCTATCATGGAAGGGACCAGGGATTACAGCCTCAAGGTAAAGAAGCAAATGTTACATTCAGAGATAAATCTGCTGACCAAGTGTTTGATAAAAGGCACCCTCGGAGGTCGGTGCTGCTACCTACCGAGACCTTGAGCGAGGTGGGCCAGCCGTCGTCCAGCATGGGGCCGTTCTCGGGGTGCTCCAGCTCGTAGTCGATGGAGAACGTCACCGGCTTCACATAGTCAGCTGTGTCCTGCAGCGGGCAGAAAGCATCGTTGAGAAGGACCGGGCTCCTCCTTGCAGAGGGCAGCATCAGAGAGTAGTAAGGCAGACCTACAGGCGTGTGATTATTTTATGAAATAAAAGCTTTGCAATCTGGTAATCTTGCAATAGTAAATGTAATCTTGTAAATGTAAAAATGTAAAATTGTAAATGTAAATCTTGCAAATGTGATCTAGATCTTGCAGCCTACTTGGTGTGTAATCATCCTGTCTCACCAGCTAACCCTTACCTGGGGACAGGGACAACCCGAGCTCAGCTACTCAACATCTGCCTGATGGTGGAGGAAATGCTTCAGCCTGGAGACGCTGGCACCAAAAGATGGGTGCTCTGGGGGGACTGGCCCTGAGCCAGGCTCCCAGGGGGGACAGAGCTGTCCTGCAACCCTTACCTGGGGCTCGTCTGGCCGGTAGCGAGGCTGCACCTTTCCTGCAGCTCTACACGCTCTTCCCATGCGTTGCCCCCGCCGCACTGGGTGCAGTTAGATGCTCTGAAGCGAGATGCTTCTTGGGATAAATCACAAGCTCCATCTCGAGCTCCAGACTCGAATTTCCAGAAGTTCATGGCAGTTCAGGCCGGGGCTTGGGGCCAGGCCAGTCTGGCAGCTCGGCCCTTGCTGGCCTCTGCGATATTCTCATCATTCACTGGGAATGTTTGATTTTGGCCAGGTTTGTGCATCAGCTGTTCCCCGTGAGCAATGCAGAGGGTTTCGCTGGCTCTTGCACCCGGGGAAGGGGACCCTGATGGTCAGGGAGGTGCAGAGGGTGAGAGCACTGGGGATTGGCATGGAGGCATTTGGTTCCCGATGGAAAAAATGAGTTTTCACCAATTTTGGAGCGGGAGGACCAGCTTGACCCAGGCATCAGAAGTGCACACCCTCCCCGAGGGCACGGCTAGCGGCTCATGGAAAGGAGAACAGTGCAATGAAGTCAGCGCTTGGGGACCCAGCAGCTGCCGCGCGCCGGCAGCTCCATCCCTGACCACATCAAACGCAGCGTGAAGAAATCGGGGCTGAGAGACGAAGCTCATTTCCAGCCCCATGAAGCCATCGAGGCTCCTCCGACCACGTCCTGGCGTATCACTGTTTTGCACAAGGTGGAGAGCATCTTTGCTCGGGCAGCTGGCTCTCCCCCAGGGCTGGCAGAGGAGGAGACCCCAGCCTTGTCCTCCTTCGCACTCACCAAGACGTGGAACTGGAGCCTGTCGCAGTGCTCCTGCCCGGCGAGCAGCACCAGCTCCTTCTGCGTGTGCCGCTCTCCGCTCTCGTCCAGGTGAGCCCGTGGAGTGTACCTGCGCTCGTCGATGGTGGCATTGTACCGCAGTGCTGGAAGGAGAGCAGTGCCGTCAGGGCTTCTCCCCGTGGTTACGCTTGTTATATAGCAACACCGGGACAAAAAAATGGGCTTTTGTGCACTCAAACCCCTGTTCCCTGGCTGGGAGGAGCATGGCAGGGAGCACGCTAAGGGAAAATTGGGAAAATCAGGTCTTAGTTATTGTTACTTGTTTCTAAAAGACATTTCTTTTGGGCAAAGCTTCCACTCTCCAGGTCAAATGAGGAACTTTAAAAATGCATTACTACAAGGCACCGAGTAAAACCTGTGCAGGATATATAACCATCTGCCTCGTATATTCACATGCTGGCCTGTACCAGTTCTGGAGCACTCTTCTCTCCTAGACGCTTTACTGGGGATCATTCGCTTCCTGCGGTGCTGCCAAAAAGAAACCGAAGTTCCCCAACCCAGTGCCGAGCAGGGGGGGGGTTTGCACCCACTACACCGATGCGATGCAAAACGTGCAAGAAAGCAAAGAGCAACCGTCAGCCCCCAGCACGCACCATCCGTGGTGGGGATCTTCTGGGTAGCAGTAAGTGTAAAAGTAAATAAATAAAGAAAACTCCACTCAGGTTTTTGTCCTGCAAGCTCCGCAATTATAGCAGGGAGGAGGAAAACACTGGATTGGATAGTACAAACCAAAATTCTTGCTCTAGGGGATGGGAGTTTTTCTTTTGGCTTCACTCGGGACCTGATTTTCCTTTGACAGTGTTTGCTGCCGGGTTGCAAGGAGCCGGGCTGCTATCGCTTCCTCCCGTTCCAGCTGAGTCACGGGCATCCGCCGGGTAGATGCAGGGTCACAGCAACATGCAAGGGTTTAATAGCAGAGCTGGCCAATAACTTCACAGAGATTCCGCGGGATATTAGGGAAACATGCACATATGGTCGGCAGATGTGTCCTGCCGCTGCAGTGGGGAGGATGGATGAGCTCTGCGGGACATGGTCCGGGCACGTCCTCTCCTGTCCCGCTGGCTGGTGGGGTGGTGGTGACATCCCCATCCCCTGTACCACAGCAAGACGAGCTGCAGGAGAGCTTGGCCCCAGGGCGTAGGTGAGAGAAGAGGTTAAACGCGGGTAAGGTTGTATCCCTGGGGTGTTTCTTGGCACTGCTTAATGGCAGAGCCACCGTCCCTGCTACATCAGCCAGGATAGGGACAAATTTGTGGGTAAAAAGGGATGTGGCAGATGGCAACGTGCACTGCTCCAGACATGCCAGGCTCCTGGATGGTTTCCCTTGGCAGAAGCCGGGTGGTTCCTCGGGGCTGGAGACCTAAACAACGCATGAATTGGGGTTTTTGTCGTGCGAGCAGCCGTGCCGCTTACCCACGCTGGCTGTCTGGAAGTGAGCCGAGAGGAAGGTGGCGGTGAAGCAGACGAAGGCCGACATGCACGTGGCATCCTTCCCATTCCGCTTGCAGTCCTTGGTGAAGATGTTGATTTTGGAGGGCTCGAAGCGGATGCTGGCATTGATCTGGACCACGCTGCGGGACCTGCGGGTCGAGCACGGGTCGGGAGACGTGCTGGGGCACAGGATGCTCGCAGACGTCTGCAGCAGCCTCCAAAACTCTCCCACACCTCCCGATTCACCCTTTTCACACCTTTTCACCCATTCTCTCAACATCCAGAAGGTGCTGAGGAAGACCAAAGGCCAGCACGGCATGCTGATCTACTCTCAGCTCATCTGTGTACTATCTGAAGAATAAAATCTCGTGCACGTATTTGCCTCCTGCTTATGCCAGTGAAGTAGCTCAGCACTGAGAGCAGGATTTGGCCCCTTGCGTGCACATAGCACTTTTCAAGGCAGACCCCAGGGTGGCCCATCTCTGCCGGGCACAGCTACCCTCCGTCCTAACAGCTGCAAGGGACTTTCCAAACATGAATCAATAATTGCAAATATTAAATTGTTCTTATTAAATAAGACCAGAGGGAGCCTGGGCAAATCACCACAAATCAATTAGCTGGTTTGAAACTCCTGGGGAACTAATGATGAAACTCAATGCAAAACCAACTCTGACGTCCTTCTAGGGCCCAGTGGCATTGAAATCCCACGGCCCCGCCAGACAGGGGGTCGTTATTGTGGAAAGATGGCTCAGATTGTTGGGAGATCAGTTTTCCCCTGAAAAATGTTAGCATATTGCAATGAGCTTCGGGCAGAGGAGAGTGCCAAATGAGATACAGCTAACCACAGCAGCACGGCGTTCCCCAGAGAGCCGACAGCCAAGTCTACGAGCCCGTCTTCGTTCAGGTCCAGCTGTCCGTGGATGCTGCATCCAAAATACATCAGGCCCGGCGCGAGGTCTGCAGCTGCTATCCGCTGAAAAGCAAAGGGGAGAATCCTGTCTGGTTTCCAGCAGGAGCATCCCTGTCTGCAAAGGAGGGGTCTGCCACGCCGACCTCCACCACGCTACTGAAGATGCCCCTTTCCAAGTGATTGCACCAAAGGTAATTTTTCCAGGGAATGAGAGCAGCTTCTCTTCAGAGACACCATGCAGAAATTTCTGCTGAAATGACTCGGTATATTTACTATTTCTCACAAGTGTGAGAAATATTTTATCTATAGCAATCTGTTGCACCGAGTGCTAAGCGTTGCCCCTAATTTCAAGCATGTTTTCCATACCCTATGCTTGCTTTGTCTTGGACCCCTCACAAAATAAAATATCCAGCAATAATAATTAACAATGCAATACTGCATGTGAATTTATTGTGCTCTATCAGTCCTTAAAATGGGCACAAATGACATTTATTCTGATGAAGGACGAGGACAACCGAAGCATGCGGGAGCCGTACCTGCTTGTACTTCTTCAGGAGGGTCTCTTCGAAGCCAAGGAAGATGTATATCGCTCCTTGGTGCTCGTCCTCCAAAGGTGCCCCGACGACAAGGTCGTTGTAGGAGTCCTGGTTGAGGTCGGGCACGGCAGCGATGCAGGAACCGAAGCGGGAGTTCTGGTAGCTCTGCAGATCGACGAGGGCACCGCTGGAAATGAAGCGGTTCTGCTGGGCCAGCCAAAGAGAAAAGGCAAAAAATGCCCCCCCAAAACGTCAGCAGCAAGCGTGGCAAGAGGAGAAAACCCTCAAAGGCAAGCAAATAAGATGCAGGGATGTGTGAGCAATTTCTCTGAGAAAGGAGGTGAGAACCCTCCTGGGGCTGTGGGACTTTCTGCTCAGCATCTCTTTGGGGATGGATGAGCCCCGTGCCAGCCCCACTCCTGCTTTGCCTTCCTTTTATAACAACCTATGTAAATAATTGCATAAAAAGTTGTGCTTTAGGTATGGGGACTCCCGCTGCTCCGGGCGGGCTCTGCAGCCCTGGATATAGAACACGACCTGCTCACTGCCCTGCACGTCCCCGGAGCCTGATGGATTTGGGTCAGAAACTGCATTTTGAGCCAGATTTGAGGGTGGCAGGAAAGCTGGTCCTGCCCCAGAGTACTGCTGGGCACCAGGGCAAGGGACAGGGGTGGCACATGGGCAAGGGACGGGGGTGGCACATGTCCCGTCTGTGCCCTAAAGTGATGGTGGAGGGACCGATGTTGCTGCTCCCCACAAGCCCATGCCTGGCCCAGCCTCCAGGTGCCCTTGGAAGGAACGGTTTTGAGGGCGGCAAAGTGGATGGAGACTCTTTCTCCAGAGAGACACCCATCTTGCAAAGACCCCACCTCGCCCCCCGTGCATCGCCTCCTCGGGGTGGGAAGCTCGCCTGGCTGGGAGCAGCGAAGCCTCGAGACGAGGCGGCTCTGCTCCAGCCCAGGCTGGACTCCCTTTGCTGGCAGTGAGCAAACCCCCTGAGCTCGTTTATAAACACGGAAAACAGACAAATCCTCCTCGAGTCTCGCAGCAGCCGCAACAGCGAGGCGCTGCCAAGCTCTGTTGCCTTTGGAACGGGCTGTCGTGCCCTGCGATGTTTGATGGAAGCTGGCGGGTGCGTGCAACCCGGAGCCACCCCGGGGAGGTGACACGAGGGGACACGGTTCCCGTGCTAGCGCCCAAACGCCCCTGCCCTCGCCCTGCGGCGCTGCCACGTACCTCCCGCAGGGTGTAGACGTAGACCTTCCCCCTCTCCCTGCCCTCACTGAAGTACATGGGGGCTCCCACCAGCAAAACGTCGGTGACGCCATCGCCGTTGACATCGAGGGAGTTGATCTCGCTGCCGTAGTAGGAGCCGATCTGGAGGAGACAGAGGAGGGGATGGGAGCAACACTGCCGGCGTGCAGGGGCACTGCCACCCTCCCCGTCGGGGACCGCGGGGACATTCCGAGCCCCATCCCCGCTACAGCTGTGTGGTTCAGAGCTGTGGGTGCAGCGACAGCCAGGGGATCCCCAGCTGCCCATGGATGCATTACGCTGCTGAGCCCTTTAAACAAAAAAATCTGTGCAGCATCCTTGGCGGAAAAATCTGTGCAGCATCCTTGGCGGAAAAATCTGTGCAGCATCCTTGGCAGCACGTGCCCTGGCATTACCTGCTCTCCCTTCAGTGCCTGGTGGATGGTGAGGTTTCGGTTGTTGTGCATGCTGAAAATGATGACTTTCCCGGTGTGGTTGAACCTGGGCGCTCCAGCAACGTAAATCCGCTCGTGCTTGGTGGATATGACGGAGGAGACGGTGTAACCTGGAAGCGGGCGGGCGTGGGGTGAGCACGGCTGATCCGCTCCCTGCCTGCTCCCAGCCGCTGCCTGGTGCTCTGCTTCCCATTAGCCCCCAGCCGCTGACACAACTCTGGCCGCCTCACAGATCGGGAAGCTAGAAACCCAGATTTCTTCAACGATAAAGTCACTCAAATAAACCCCAGCGCCTTGACCGTGGGCTTTGAGCCGCCTGCTCAGGTCCTACCTACACCCTGAGCTGCGCAGCTGTGCCAAGAGTTTTGGCACCGTCTAACGCAGCTGGCAAACCCTCTGCAAAATCTTTGTTTCATGGAAGGTCAATCCAATTCCCGGCCTGGTAAGTGTTTTATTTCACGGCTCACATAAAGTTAAACAAACTCTAGCAAGGTGTGCTGGGCGAGCTGGGCTGCTCTGCAGCAGGATGCACCGGCGTTTCCTTAATATTTCTGGTTTTCTTACTGCAGGCAATGGGAAAGACAGAGCCCAGCTGAGCTCCCGCATACTGTCATGCACAGCTGCAGCCGTCCCCACTTCAGGCACTTGCAGCCGAGCCCAGGGACACTCTGCTGTCACCCCAAGAGATGACCCACGTGTCCAGGGGCTGTTCATGTCCCCAGTGGAGGGAAGAGCCCCGACATGCCAGTGAACGACCCCGCAGCATCCCACCCCGCTCCCTGCCGCGGGGCAGCTCAGCCTGGCACGCACATCTCCGGACAGCACATCTCCGCACGCACATCTCCGGACAGAGGCTTCATTTTGCAAACCAGGCTGATATTTTTACTCCGCGGCTTCAATGGCTGCACATGGAATGGATTAACCCAGCAGGTATTTCCTCTCTAGGCATGAAATTTCATCACTGCTTTTTAAACCATTCCAGTAAGCGCCGTAGATGACCCGGGCTGGCCGGTGTCTGAGCTACTTCTGCATTTAAATCACTTTTGTGCTGCACATTGCGGTCGACACTGGACTCTTCCCAGGTGAGGATGCTCACGTACGCTGCATCCCCGAGCAAGGGGCAACACAGGTCTCGTGTTGACGGGAACTCACAAACAGCCGGGCACGATACCGCCTACGCTGGGAGCGCTGACTGCTATTAGTCATTTGAGAAATATGTTGTGCTTCCTATTATTAAGCGTAAAATCATGAATTCAGCCCCGGCAGCGGAGCCTCATTCGGCTTTCTTACCTAAATATGCTCCGTGATTTTTCAGCTCCTCCGGGAACTCCTGGAGATAAGATTCCCGCAGGGGGATGACCTTCCCGCTGCTGGTTTCCTTCAGGACGGCTCCGTTCCAGTCGTAGGCACCCACCGCCCCCAGCAAGATCCCGTCCTGCGGGGGAGCAGGAGTAGTTTGAGGGTATTTCTTGCCAAGTGGAGACAATTCTTCCCCACGCTGCCCATACGGGCAAAGCCGAGTCATGGCGAGATGGACGAGGGGACCCAATGGGCTGGTTTTGTGTGAGAACACATATGGGGGTCCCTCAAAGCCCAGATCCTAGACTATATATTTGTCGGAGTGCAGAAGAGAAAAACAGAAAATGGTCCCTCCCAGAAATCGCACATTTTACAGAAAAGGGGAGAAATCTCACAAATGGAACAGAAAAAAAAAAAAAAAAAAATCAAGCAAACCATTCGCCAAAGCACAGCTGGAAAGATGGAGATTTTTAAACATGCTGGCCTGACATTTCCACCCCATCCGTATCTTTTCAGCGTGCTTCTCCTCCCCAGGAAAAGCCTGAGCAGGAATCCGTGGGTGGAAGGGACTGACCACCCTCTGCATCCCACCACCGCCAAGCGCCTTTCCCCACGGCACATCCCAGCACCTTGAGGTCCTGGCATCGGGAGGAGCTGCTGCAGGCTGGTCCTAAGGAAGGCACTGGTCTCCCAGCAGCTCCCTTCCCCATGGGATAAACCAGCACCAACAGCATTTTCTTCCTTATGTTCACGTTAGCAATTTAACTTCATGATTAATAACTTGCCCAAAATACCCGTCTCCCCACCTGCAGCTGCCGGTGATGGTAAAAACCACCTTTAAAGGGCGCCTGCTTGCACAGGCAGGAGGAAAAAAACCCACATTTACTCTCTTACTTCCACAACATGTGATGAAAATCCAGTCTGGGACATTTCCAGGCCAAAGGAGATTTCATTCTTGTTGGTTCCTTAGAAAAAAAAAAGGAATTTGTATTTAACGAAGAGCTTTGCTTTCCTAGAGGGGCTGAGCGGTGCCTCGGTGGGTCGAGGTGGGATGAGCGTCCACCTCCACCCCACCTGGAGCAGAAGGACCTCAGTTGCCATAAATGTGCTTGTTTCTCCCTAAATCACCACAATTACACAACCTCGTGCTGCTAATAGATACTGCGAGCTCTGCCACAGTGCAGTTGTCTCATTTCCTAGCTGCGAGATCACACAAAAATGTGGATTTAGAGGATTTTGCTTCGTAATTGCAACTGGGTGAAGCTTCTCACCCAGGGAAGCTTTCTTCCACAGGGAAGTGTTGGGCTGGCTGGACCAAGGTAACTGGCAAACTGGTGGGGAGTTTGTGAGCTGGTTTGACCAAAATTTCCCTAAACCCCAAGATGTTTAAATTGCAGTGAAAGCCATCCATCTTCTGTTTCAATTGTCCGCCCCAGGATGTGCTTTTCCTCTGAAATTTAGATAAATTTAGTTTTGGAGACCGACAAACTTGTCACAAGGCGGACAGAAGCGCTGTCATTTAGACCAAAAATATTTCCTGATATTTAATTTCAGCCAATAAACCATAAAACCCCACGTTATTCCCATAACCCCGCAATGCCTGCCACCCCAGGGAGTCCCTGGCAGTCGGCGTGTGGTTTTTTGCTTGCTTATAACCCGTCTGGGTTTGAATGGATTTTGATGGGTGAGAAAGACGCTGACACCCAGATGACCCGCACGCTGAATTTCAAAGGTCTGCTATAAATGACGGAGCCATCACAGCTCTGCAAAGGATGGTTGCAAGAATGAGGGCTCACCTTTTGAGGAGAGGGCATCTGTGCTCCTGACGCTTGAGGGATGCAAACCACTCAAAATAAAGACATTTCTTTATAGATGAAGAGATTCAAAGTGCGATTTTAGGTTCTGTATCTATCAGATATTAGGGAAGCTCCCAGTCTGACCCGTTCAAATTCAGCAAACCGAGGACTGACGGCACATCTGAAGCAACCTGCGGCAGCCTGGCCGGCTGGGATGTGTCGGGGAGGAGCATCACTCACCTTCCAAGCTAAATATCCTTTCCCCCAGCGCATCCACAATGTCTTTGAGTGCTGCTTCGTCTGTGACGTTAAAGAAATGCTTGTCATCTGGGTCGCTCGCTATAAATTTTATCTCGTTCAAAAAGGCTTCGGGATTGATTCCTCTTCTGTTATAATAACCCAATACCTAGGTTTGAAATAGAAATGCAAGACTCAGGGGTTTTCATGCGATGGATAGAGCCAACCCAAAGCACCTGAGGGAGGGGTGTCCGTATAGAAGGAGCCTGAAAGATGCTGAGGCATCTTTGATGTCTTGACAAGAGCCTTGGCATCTGACACCCCATTGCGGGAGCAAACCAGGGAGCGAGGATTTGCTGTAATTCCTCCAGGCAGCCCAGGCTGGGCACCCCTCCTGCAATTTGGGTGCCCAGCACAACGCAGCGTCCTGCTTGTCCCCAGCCACAGCAACTGCTCTGGCAGAGCCGAGCATCCCACCGCCTCCTGCAAAAGCAGGACCAACAACAAGGACCCCTGCAAAGGCACCGGGAGCGGCGAAGGTGGGCTACGCTGCCAGCCCCATTGCAATGGGGTGCACGGGGCACCGCCGAGCTCTGCATGGCTTTTGCAGCCATTCGCTGCCGAAAGGGCCCCCCCCGCCACTCACCGCCACCGCGTATCTGGTGACGTTGTCCTTCTCGCTGTCCTCAATCACCTTCTCCAGGTCTGGGCTGTCGTGCGACTCTCCATCTGTGATTACAATCATTACTCTCTTTGCCCCTTTCCGGCCACCTTTCTGAAACGCTTCCGAGCTGCAATTGAAGAGATGCCCTGGGCTGCTCAGCCTCGCCAGGCGGGTCGTGGCTCCCACCGCCGCGCGCTTGCCGAAACCGCCGCGGCTGCCGAGACGGGTGCCCCATCGCCCGCATCGTAAAGCACCGAGCGGTGTTCGGTGGGCTGCTAGCCTTTGGGGAGGTGCAGTCGGGTGCAGGACTCTCGGGAAATATTTTAGGACTTTAAAAGGGGATTTTTCTACCGATCGAGCTGGCTCCTTGCAGGAGAGGAGCCTTTAATTCAGCAAAATGCCCTAAATCCACAGCAGGAATACTGGTCAGGCTGTGGCACAAATACGCGGGAGCAGGCACTTGTCCCAGCTAAGGGAGGAGATGGAGCTGTGGGTCGGGGCCGTACTGAGCTCCCGGGTCCCTGATGGGTGCCTGCAGAAGAGCTACAGCGCGTGGGGCAGATGTGGGGTTGCGTTTGGGGGCTGAGGGCTCAGCTCTGGGTGCTTTCAGAAAGAGGATACGTTTTCAGAGTCTGCCTCTGCGCCCTCCTTCTGGGCCAGCTGCAGTTTTGCAAAGCATCGTTTGTAAAGCACCAATTAAGGACCAAGCAGTTTTGCAAAAGCATTTTTAGCCTGGCTGTATCCCCTGCTCTCTAAGCAGCGAGGAAAAGTGAAGGGGGAGAGAGGGAAGAAAAACAAACGGTCATTTTAAACTTGTTATCAGGAGGAACAGGAAGGTGAGAGATTTTTACCGAGCAAACTCTATCCCATAGGCAGTCCTGGTTTCTGTACCTCCTCTTTGCTCTATGTGACTGGCAGCCGCTACCACATCTTTTACAGACCTGTAGTCATTTAAATGAAACTCATGGACGACGTCTTCTCCGTACTGAACAACTCCGACCTGGGGATTAAAGGAATATCACAAAGGACGCCAACAACCTGCCGTGTAGCAAGGGCCTGCGACACAACGAGCATGTTTTGCCCATCACACGAAATAACAGTCGCTGTGAGAAATCAATCGCTCTGTCCCGATTTGCTTCAGTTTCCCCTCTATGGGGCCATTGATAATGGTGAGTTTTATTTCTGTTCTCTGCCAGCTCTCACCCACGCGCGGCCACCCCTGCCCTGCTATACAGGTTTGGGGTGATGCAGACATGCTGTGCCCCAGTGCGGACCCACAGCATCTCTAGATGGGACCAAACGGGGGGTTATTTGTGCAAATTCTTGAGGATATCCCTGCACAAATCCCTGCCCAAATCAGCCCGCGATTACTGATAGGAAGAGGGTGGAGAGCTCTTCACAGCGGCAACAAGTACTGCCTCGGCACAGGGCAATACTTCTATATTTCCATATGATTTCATCCTCCCCATGCCCGGTCGGGATGTGGGGTGCTGCTCTCTCCATAGCTCATTTAAGGCCATTAATGTGAGCGTTATTTCCATGGGCTCAGCTTTAAAATCCATACCTCGAAAGTTTATTTTGAAAAAGCACGGTGCCAAATTACAGCACATTGGCAGAAAAGGGACGTTGAAAAGGGCCCTGTGAGCTCGGCCAGGGGACTCTGCACGACGGGGGGGACGCACAAGTTGTGCAGGGGCTTACTTGTATCTGGCCGGGGCCGATATAAAATTTTTTCAAGATGTTTATCAGGAAGTGCTGAACTTCAACCCAGGGATATATGCTGTTTGATCCATCCAGAACTATGATTATGTCCATGTACGTCTGGCATCCTGTGAAAAATACGCAGTGTGTTATTGAAAGACCTTGGCAACGCTTGCAAAGGGGAGATTTATGGCTTCATTCCTCGCAGTCAGGTACTTGCTTTTATGATTTGTTTGAAAAACAAAAATCTTATTTCAATCATTCATAAAGACCTTTGGGCTTCAGCAAGGTAGAGAGAAGCCACAAGCATCCTCTCTGCCGAGAAAAGACTGGATAACTTTCTAAGAATAACACTCAGCGGTATCTTTTCTGATTCAGATTTGGACCTTTATCCGGTCTAATATAGTTGCATACTTCAAAGAGTGGCAAGCTGCAGGCAGGATCCGGCCTCCGTCCCTCCCGCCAAGCAATGCTTTCCCCCTGAGTCACTCCTCAGCCCTGCCTGTACTCGCCATATAACGCACGTCGGGCATTTCCTCCCCTTCCCATTAAATCCTCAGTGACGAGGCAGCCAGAAACCCCGGCGAGGACCCCAGGGCTCAGCCCAGCAGTACAAGCCGTGAAGGATTTAGGCAGTCGACTGGTTTTTAGCAGTGAAAAATTGCTCGGCATCATCTCTCTATCTTGCTTATATTTTATAAGGTTATTTAGAAAAGTTGCAGAAAACCAGAAGATGCTGAATTTTCCAGTGACAGATATTTATCGGTTGCCCTTTTCACCTGCTGTAGGCACTTATGGGTTAGCGCATCCGTGGACGGGAGTCGCACACGGGTCACTCCATCACCGTGGTCCTCGGCTGCGTGCCCCCGTCTCGATCCCCCGCTCACCCCAGGACCCAGGGAGAGGAGCCGACTCCCTGCATCCCACTCGCTAAATGATAACGCTCTGCTCGTTAACCTCCTTCTCTCTAAAAAAACCCAACTACCGTTCGCAGCGAGGGCTGAAAGCATCTCCGGGTCATAAAGAGGGAAGCAACACTTGAGAATTTGGTGGTGGGCTCTGCCTTTACTCTCTCTGCCCCCCAAAGTCCCGTTTTCCCGTGCCCTACTCTATGCCGTGAGAATTAATCGACACCAAACGGGTGATGGAGCTGGGGCATCGCATCCCGTGCCCGACTGGGGCAAGGAGCTTCTGGGAGGCTCGATGGTGCAGGACAGGCTTCTGCAATTTCTTGCCGTCTACAGGAAAGCCAGGAAGCTTGTTTAATCCCTCAAAATAAAATCACGTACCCCAATTTACAAATTGGGGCCAAAATATTTAGCTTTCAGTCAAGGAGCTCTTTGTTTTGTGTGGCCAAGGTCTGAATTCTTTCCCTATTTTGCCTTCCTAGCTGTGCTGATAAAATATTCTGGCTACTTTTATTTGTAGTTTTGGAAGAATAAGGTATTTTTTGTCTTCCCCGGGTGTCAGTTAAAAGGAAAATGTTTACCAGATGTCTGTGTACGTAACCCTCTTTGAATCACTTCCCTGCAACCATTTCCTCTGCTCTCTTGCCTTCGCTTAAACACTGACATCGCTTTGTTTTCTCAATGGGACTGAAGCGATTAGAGAACAGAAATTCCCTCTGACTTCAAAGGCGGGGTTAGAGCTGCAGGGCAGATTGTTTCTCGTACTCTGCAGAGCCGGAGCCACCGTCTTGGAGAACCTGAAGTTGGAGTTGACCCGGGAGCACATGCCCGTGGTGTAGTAGGAGCTCCCGCACTCGTGGGACCAGAGAGGGCTACAGGCCTGGGGGAAAAAAAATCAAGCATCAGGGATGGGTTTAAAATCGCCACTTTTTAGTTGCTGCTTTTCAAGGCTGTCCTTTGCTTTGGCGTCTTTTTCCCCGTGGGAGATGAGGGTGCGTGAGGTTTCTGAGCCCCGCGGTGCACACAGCATATATATAAATACACAGAGAGACGTATTTGCATGCCTTTACACGTATATGTACATGCATCGGGTTTTGCTTACCTTTACACATATGGGTACATGCATCTGGGTTTGCACGCCTTTACACGTATATGCACATGCATCTGGGTTTGCATGCCTCTACACGCGGATGTGCATGCACCTTGCAGCGAGCTGCCTGCGCAGGGAGGCCAGGCTGTGCCGAAGCTCCCGTTCCTCACCAGAAAGCTGTTGTCCTTGGGGTTGGTAGCCAGGCTGAGGCCCAGGCGCATGTTGTCCTTCCGCTCGGAGACATTGGAGAGCGTTACCCGTCCTTCGGAGAGAGGATGCAGTTAAGGACGGCCGCCGGGCAGGGATGCCAACCACCCAGCCCACGTCCCCGTGTTGCTCCTCAGCATCTCTGGAGCAAGAGGGAACCCAGCTGAACGCTGGAGGAGAGCCGTCTCGGCGCGCTTACATTGCAGACTTTGTGCTTTTGCTTTTTTTTGGGAGCAGTTGTCAAGGTAAGAATCGGTTTTTTTCTTAGATGCCACAACCAACAAAGAGAAATGTCTTCTAGGGAAGGAAACCGCGAGTCAGAGCCAGCACCTCTTCCATAGTCAGTCTTCAGGAAGAAACCCCTTGGAGCAGCTCTAGCATCTCATCTTTTATTGTCGGGCCAGCCGAGGCTGATTTATCTTTGTGCATTGCTTTTGTTTCCCATGTCACAGCCCAGAAACCGGGAATGGCCCCCAGGGCAGCCCTGTCTTTTGGTTAACGCTAATATCGTTTAGCTGTGACAACGCTGCCTAACCCAGCCTCTCCTCCACTTCAGGGGGCAATGCAGCTCCCCGCCACCCAGGGCTCCCCCTTTGCTGTTATGCCCAAGAAGCAAACCGAAAAGGAGGAAATGGGGCAATTAATGGTAAAATTTTGGGGTTGGTTTCTTTGCTTGTGGCCTTTAGAAGTTTCTTACTGAGGTTTAAACTGAGGGGAGGCTCAGAAACCGAGATCCACAACCCAGAGCTCGAAGGAGCTCAGCCCGAGGCTGAGCAGCTTCCAACAACCCCTCGCTTCTCCCCGGCGGAGCAGCCGGCTGCAGCCCCGGCTCTCACCCACGCACCCTGAGCTTGCTTCAACCTGCTGCCTGCACGCACGCCGCAGCGACGCCGGAGAAAAAGGGGCTTTAGCCCAGGTTATAAATCCTCCAGGATGCCAGCTGCGGGTGGTGACACCCCGCTGTCCTGCTCTGGTCCCCAGGTATGCTACACCTTGCGACCGCAGCTCTGCGGTGGGGAGCAGGATGCTCCTCGCCCGCTCCGGCACCCGCTGCCCGCTCGGCGTGGGAAGGGCAGGGGCAGAGCCCCGGTCCCACGTCAGCTCGTGCTTCTCTGCGCTATGGTCATCTCTGCTGCGCGCTCGCTGCCAGCCTGGCATCCCCTCAGGGCAGTTCTGCGTCTGGTTTTACTCAAACGGCCTCAGTGGGTTGTGCTAACTAGACAAGTTAATTGGGAAAAAAATAAAATAGGATGTGCTCATGGAACCGACCTTTGAATTCGAAACTCATTTCCAATGGAAAAAAGATTGCTTTTTAGCAAGATTCAAATTTACAAACACAAGAGATTGATTTCCTTGAAGAATCTCGATGTTCTCATAGCAAATAACAAAAAAAAAAAGGAAAAAAGAAAACAATGTTTAAAAAAAATAAAAGATTTGGAGCCCATCAATCAAATATTGCAGATGATCCAAAGTTCCTCCTCTCTTATCAGCTCTGGTAGAAACCCAGGAGAGTTCAGATTCATAACGATGAAAAATAAAGTGAGAACAGCTGCTCCAGCTGCTCCAGCGTTAAAAAATCCCAGACCTTGCCCCCAGACCCCAGCGATGCTCCTCAGGACCATGAGAAAGTCCCCGGCTCGCACGTTCCCTGCTGAGGCAGAGACGTGCCCGTCGGGTGTCCCACTTTGGGCAGCAAAGGGAACTTGTCCCCCCCGTGCCTTGCACTGCCCCGACCCGGGGAGGGCATGTCCCGATGCCGCGATATCGTGCTGCCGGCACAGTCGGTGCTGGACCAGCCCAAGAAACCCTGAGAAAGGGCTTGCTCTCTCCACCCAGGGGATGTCTGCGGGGCTGGAGCATGCTTGGGGTCTCTCCTCCTGCGACGGCAGTGATGGGGCCCGGGGGTGGTGGGGCTGGGTGATAGCTCCCCAAATACCAAAGCCGCAGGGGCAGGCTGGATGCTGGGAGCAAAGCTTGCCTGCGCCCAGGGAACCTGCTGCGGTGGGCACGTCGTCCGAGCATCCCCCAGAGAGGGAATACGGGCACCGCCATGTGCCGTCAGGTATTTGCTTGTGGGACCGTTATCCATTGATAAGTTTATCCTGGCCATTTAATAAACCAGTTTAAGCTATATTAAATAAATAACTTTTTAACTTTATTCCGATTTGCTTGATTTTACCCTAACATTGCTTAAAGCTCAGCACCGGGACTAATCTGAACACCTGAGATAATTCCTTATCTAAAAATCCTCCTAAAACATGAAGTCCTCATGCTTTCGGGGACAATCTGGGCAACACGACAGGGTGCATCTTTACAGAGCACCCTGGGATTTACAGAGCAAAGCAGGGATTAAAAAGCACCATGTTAAAAACGCCCAGCTCCCCTCGCTGCCCCGCGGGTGTGCGGTACCTAGGTTGAGTTTGGTGCAGTTGCTGTGGGTGTCGCTGGTCACCGGGCACTTGTAGACATCTCCCGTCTTCTGCTGGCCGTTGGTTTCATAGGGAGCTCCCACCACCAGCCTGCGGGAAAGAGGGGTCTGTCAGTGCCCAGGGGCTGGGTGGGAGGCATGGGAGCAAACCCACGGCCACCGCCGGAGGGGAACCCCGCCGGGAAAAAGGATTCCCCAGCCCAAGCCCCCGGCTCCTGGCTCAGGAGGTGTCAGGAGAGGGTCCCTTGCTGGGGGGACGTCGGGAGAGGGTCCCTTGGTGGGGGGACGCCGTCGTTCTCCTGACATGACTCGACACAAGGAACAAAAGCATCGTTTTGACTTTCTCTTCCCACGACAGCAGGCAGCAATAAGCGGGGGACGATGACTCATTGTTGCTTGGAAGTAACGGCCATCAGATGCAACAGGGGCGAACGAATGCCCGGCAGCGAGCGAGGTCCGCAAAACCATCTGATGGTGTGGGGAGGAGTGCGGGACCCCCATCACCACCTCAGCTCACGGCTGGCACCGGCACCGAAACCCTCAGCATCCGTCTGAGGTCCCGTGGTGGGCACGGCTGGCCCTGGGGAGTGGGGAACGGAGGCGTCCCTTCTCACCACTGCTTCAGGTAGGGATCTTTTCGTGCCAGGATTGCCTTCAGGGCTCAGATGTGTACCAAGGAGTCCTGCCTAGAGATACCCGAAGGAATAACAGGGAGCTGGCACAGCAGTAACAGCAACTCACACTGGGATCTGCAGGGAATTTTCCCCACTAAAAAGCTGAAAAAGTGAATTTCCAGGAGTTTTGTTCTGACCGGGGGCTGTTCACTTACAAGCAGGTACGTTAGGATCCCTAGCTCAGCGGCGGGTGAGGATGTTGAGCATCTATCTGTTCTTTAAAATAAGAGGAGCTGATAAAAATGCATACATCCACCAAGGGCGCAAGCCACTAGTCAGGATGTATCTGGGACATCGCAAGCATTTTTCTCACTTTTTCTTGTGGACTTGACCAGAATAGCACAAAACAGCAAACCAAAGGAGGAGGAGAGCAAGACCTGAGGAATTTGGCCATTCCTTCCAGGCTAGCTCAAAAATACCCCGAACCACGGGTTATTGGCATCTTCTGCTCCCAGTGTGTTAGCCCCAAAATAAATCTGCTCCATTGCTTTTTTGCTTTCAAAAATCCTATCGGTGGATGCAACCGTCCGAGTCCGGATCGACAGATAAACAGGACCTCTTTTGTTCTGTGCTGCCCTACCCAGCAGCTGGCAAAGCGACCATCCCCAGCACAGATGTTCCCTGTTAGACCAGAAATGGTCATTTTTTTTTTTAAACGCTGCTTCTAAAAAGACACTAAACACTCATTCTTTTTATTCCATCGCTATAAAACGGAATTGCTCACCAAATTAAAAGCACCAAAATCTAAGCAGCGCTTAAGGATTCTCATGGAAATACTTCCTGTCTTACAGCTTCATTGCTAACGAGGAGATTAATTAGGGGAAAATAATAACCATCTGGAACTGTCCTCAATAGCATCCAGAAGCTCAGGGAAATCTGGTACCTTCTCCCTGACCTGTACAAGGAGTTTGCTCATCTCCCTCTGCCTCCGCTGCACTATCGATGCCTGTTTGCTCATGGCCAGAGCGGGAGGGAAGGTGGAAGACGGGAAATATAGTGAAAGAGTGTGGGAGGGAGAGAAAAGGACCTTGAAGATGAAAAGAAATGAAGGCTGAGATGCCTCAGAAGATGATGTTTTCATTTTTTAGTTCTTCATTCCAATAGAGGAGTTTAACATAAACAGGGTTTAACATTAACTCCTCGGAGCAGCTCCACCTCAGTGTGTCCCCCCACCTCGAAGCAGGGAAATCCTAGCTGGGACTTTCCCATTACTTATTATTCCCATATTAATATTCTCACACTACCCATTAATAAATATTCCCGAACACCAGCGGTTATTATGTCGAAGCATCTCTTGCAAACACGAGATGATGACGAGGGCAAACCACCCATTCCCCCAATTCCCCAGCCCTACGTCAGGGCCGCAAGCTCAAAGAAAGCCCAAATATTTACAGGCGCTGCCATGAATGCAAAGGGGTTGTGAAGCTCATGAAAACAGAATTTTTGTCTCCCAAAGACAATGGCATTGTTTTCCCTTTTTGGTTAAATTTAAATGATTAATTAGCTGAAGCTGTCAAATTCTCATGGAAACTTGGCAGCTCGGGCAAAAGGCTTTTCCAGCTGTTTGAAAGGTGCGGGTTGCAGGGATGCTGTAAGTGTTTCCCAAAGTCGGCTGTCAGAGACGCTGCTCTGCTCACCAGCTCACAGCTTGCTTACAAACCTCGTCCTTTACTTTGTGGTTTGTAAACCTGTGCTCTAAGTGGTTTTTTCTTAAAAAAAAAAAAAAAGTCCCATCCCAAGTCACCCAAATCCAACTGGAGCATCCTGCCCCAGCAGGGAGCCATCCCCTGCTCCGTCCCGGCTCTCCCCGTCCCCACGCACCCTTGGGTCACCCCAAATCTCCCCCTTCGTGCTCCCTGGAGGGTTGCAATCCCCCCGCCCCAGCCCTGGCCTGATGCTAAACAAGTAAAGCCCTCTGCAGAGAGCGAAGCTGCAGGCCCTTGCGTCACGGCTTGGCTAATAAATGAAGCTTTAAAAGAAAATAAGAAACAAACAAGCCCGCCCTCGCCTTCCTTTTCATGCGCTCCTTATGGGGAAAACAAAAGCGAAAAAAGGGATTAAATGTGAAAAGCGCAGACTGCTCAGAGCAACATGTCTGAGGACGTATTTTTAACTTTCATCCTGGGGGGGAAAACAAAAAAAAGGAAAAGCAGGCTGTTGCTGGAAATACCGGAGGAGCCTCGGCTCTGCCTGTGCAATGAGGGGAGTGGAAACCCAATTTCTGCTTTGCAAGCAAAGCGCCCGTGCTGGGTGCCGCTTCCCGGTGCCCTGCCCAGCCTGGGGATGGGATGGCTGCGTCCGCGGCTGCTGGGCAAGTCTGACAGCAAACATTAAAATGATCTGCCAAGCTCAATTTGCTTTGTTTTTTGCACTGTTTTAAACGATTTTGTTACACGTGCACGAGCGGCGTGTGCAGCACGACAGGGCAGCGTAAAACCGAAACGCTGCCGTGCTTCAGTGTCTAAAACAATGAGAGTCACAGCTGCTCGGTACTGATTGAATTATTGGGGTATTTTTTTTCCCTTAGTCAAAACATTATCTGGTGAAATTCCCTGTGTCACAGACATTAATTCATGCCAGTTATCTCAGTACTGAACCCAATAAATTACGTTTCGCTGGAGCACATCTCCTGGAAAAACATCCGTCCCTGATTTGAAGGCATCAAGCGACGGAGAAGGCAGCATTTTCCTGGGAAATTTGTCACAGAGTTCAGCGCTTAAAAATTTGTGGCCGTTTGGATGTACCTCCAGGCTCCCGCGCCGAGCCAAAGGGATGTGCCCGTCCCCAGCATCCCCTCCCAGAGGAGCGTGCCACCGCCGTCAAACCTCCTCCGACAGTCCTAGGTCTGGTTCTGCTTCATTTATTTAGTCCCTATTTATCTTCATTTATTATTCTCTATTGCATAAATTTTTAATTTCTGCCTATTGCCCCTAAAGTGCTGTTGGCTTTTACCTGCGTTTTCTCCTGCCAGGGTTGTATTAACCAGCACCTTCGCCTGGACGTAGCTCAGCCCCTCGCCCCCTACGCGTGATGATCCCACACCACAGAGACCCCTCAACCTTTTTGCATCCAGCAAATTCCTGACTTTTTAAGGGAATAACCCCCCCCCCCCGGCACAGCAGACTCCCTGGGTGCATTGCGGAGAGGTTGCAAACCCCATTTTGAACTGTAAGATATTTTGATTAAATGGAAAGAAATCAGGAAAGGAAGGTCTGTCTAGCTGGTGATCTGGGAAAGCAGGGATTAGGGAGGAACGGAGAAGCAACTATGCTTTTCACAGGATTTTTCAATCAATGGGACACTTAATCTCCTGCAAGGCAAATTCACTTGCAGTTAATTTATTCAAGATGGAACTGGATGAAGAAGTGATTAAGGAGGTTCAGGAAAGGGAGAGTTCAGCTGTGGAAAACTTTAAACGGGATCGGGGCTCCTTGGAGGGAGTGTGACAGAGGAATGGACTTTGAAATGTTTTTCTTCACATTGGCAATGGTGGAAAAAAAAACCGAGTGGGAGTCCAGGGAGAGGCAGAAACGGCGGAGGAGTCAAAGAGATGGCGGCACAGGAGGACGTGGGACCTGAAAATGAGTCCTTGGTCTGACAGCAGCTTTCTGCGTGGTCTTTAGAAAATCATTTTATCAATCTGTGGTGGGTTTTTTTTAATATTTAGGTATAAGACAGCTCCACTGAAGAGCGCAGGCAATGAAGGATGGCTCTGCTGATGGAGAGGATCCCATCACCTTGCATGGACAGCAATGGACAGACTGTCTCTCCAGCCAGTTCTGCTCACCAGGAGCAGAGAAAACCCGTGTGTCCGTGACCAAGGGCCACCACAAAAACACGCCTGGGACAAACATCTGCAGCCGAGCGCCGGGCGACCTCCAACACGGTCTCATAGAGGGAGTCTGAGGTGATGGCTATTGTATTATTAAACCCAGATCCATCCCTTAGCACTGCCCAAAGCCCGGGGAGGTGCAGCAGAGATGTCAGAAGAAAATAAGCTGATTTTTTTGGTCTCTCTACGGAGCAGTCCCACGGGGCAGCCAGGGAGGGAGCTTGGGGCATCTGGGAGAGGAGTGCGGGCTGGCAGCGAGAAGAGGCATTGGGTCTGGGAGCACCAACAAGCCGGCCTGACGTGCGCTGGGTTAACAGCGTATTAAATAATATCAACCAGGTACATTCAGCAAGCAGTTTTGAAAAAGTGCGGCGCATAAAGCCAGGAGCGACGCAAACCTTTGCTTTCCCACCCGGCAGCAGCAAGATGTTTCACCCGGCCCAGGAGCCCGAGGCTGGGGCGTGCGGCAGGGGAGGAGGAGGAAGAGGATGGTTACAGCGGGGAAGTATTTGCACCGTCTGTGTCAGGTTTCCATTACCTTTGGCAAGGGACAATGTCCCCCGGCGCTGCCACCCAGGCGAGGATGCTCCTCCCGGCCGTGGCTGTTCCACCCACATCCTTCTCTCCTGCGTGTAACATCATCTCGTCCCGATCCGCTCCTGCTCATCTCCAGCCCTAGCACCGCTTCTGGGCCGGTGTCCTTCCCACAGCTCGCAGGGGCTCTTCTCCAGCACCCAGCCTTGGGCTGACTCATGACCAACGAGCCATTCGGGCTCCTTATGTAGCAGTGGTTGCCAGCCCTTTGCAAGACCGTTTTGCCCATTGAATACCTGGTAAATCACCCCTTGGCAGAAGCATTCCCCGTGGAGGCATTAGAGCCTCTCGCTCACTCCCAGGTCTCCCTGTGCTCCCCATATTACCCCAATTAATAGAGAACCTCCTAACGACAGAGCGGTTGCAGTGCTCCATCCCCGCATTTGGTGACTTTTAGGGGATTTCTCTCCTAAGACGTAGCGCATCCTTGCTTTGAGGTTTGGGTCCCACTGACCCCGCAGTGCCCAGCGCAGGCAACCAGGTCCAGACCTGACCCACGCCGGGACATGAGCTTTGTCCCCTCCTGTCCCCCCCCGCACGGGGAGTGCCTGCGGGAGGCTGCCCATCTGCCACTGACGCGCACAAGCACCCTTGCTTGTTGTTTTTTTAACGGCTGATCGATGTTTTCTCTGCTTCATAACAAACCCTCTCATTGCAAAATGAAACATAAACACGGCTGTGATTTAACCAGCTGTTCTGCGCACCGGGTCGAGCCGGGAATGGATGCTCCTAATTACACAGCCCGTTCCCACAGCGCATCTGCAAACCCCGCAGGACCCGGCGGGCCATCTCCCCCCACGCCGAGTGGCCACGTCACAGGACCAGCCCCGAGGTGACCTGGCACCAGGACACGGAGGCATGCAGGGTCCGAGCCCCGCGCTGCTGCAGCAATTACACAGACATCGCAGTAAGCAAAAATACCGGCGCTCTCCTTAAAATAGCAGATGACGGGCGTGTTGCAAAACATGTCTGAGGAACTCGCAGAATATTGTGGTCAGCAGTAATGATACTTTCTTATTTTTTCTGGTGTAATTTTTTCCCTTTTACTTAGGGATATTGTAATAAAGAGGTGTTTACAGGGGAGGCCCGTCAGTGTTTTTTGGCCCGGCCGAGGGTTTCCACTGCGGCGTTTGAAGTTACTGGTCAATGCTCTCTGCAGGCTGCACGTGTCCACCAGGACTCGTGCGATCTCTGGCTTTCTTCTGGAGGTTTCCAAAGCCAAGCCTGATCTGTGACTCCAGTTCTCACCAGGTGCCTCTTGCTTTCCCCAGTCACCCATTATCACCAGCTAGCGGTGTCTGGGGAGGTTCCCCCACCCATGCATTTCTGTGTTGGAGGCACCGCTGGGTCACCGGCTCCGATATCGCAGCTCCATCCATCTGCCCTTCAGTGCTCTGAGACCAGGGCACCAAGCCCCCAACCCTAAATAACGAAGATGCGATTGCAAAGGCCTTTTTATGGGTGAATAATATGGGATGGGAAGGAACAAGACCCCCTTCCTCATAGAGATCTTTATCAATGAGGCTATAGATATTTTGCAGCACACGTGTAACGTGGTGGCACAGGCAGGACTTGGTGTCCAGCCACTTCCAGCCTCCCCCGGTCTCACCGCGGGAGGGGTGCTGGGGTCTTAGGGCTGCACCTGAATGCTAACGCTATGGTGCAATGAGGATGCTTTAGAAACACCAAGGAGACAATTTTTTCTCTCTGCTTCAAGGGCCTGGCTGCCAAAGCTGGTGCTTGATGGGCTGCTTCTGTTTCTTCCTAAAAATCCTGGTGCACCTCAGAGGGGGAAGCCCACCTGGGTGTCACAGCAAGCAAAGGTAGGTTAGGGAATGCTGCTCTTGCTGCAGCAGTTTGGAAAGCCCTGGGTAAATCCACAGGGTTGGGGCAGGAGAAAATTTCAGGCTCTCGAGGTGAGGAAGGCGAGACGGAGATCCTGGAACGCCCGGGAGCCCAGAAGCTGCGGGGCAGCTGCTCTCCACCCGCCAGATTTGTCGTGTAGCCCAAATCCCCATTTCTGCATGTGCCTCCTGTTGGGTCCCTCGTGGAAAAAAAATACCAAGTGCAGTTTTGCTTTTTTTTCTGGACAGGGTGGCAGACCTTTTCCTTCCTCTTTCAGCCTGCTACCAACCATGAAGAGTGTCAGCTGAGTGCTGCTGGTGCAGACTGGGTTTGTCTGCAAGGGGACGTCCTCCCGTGAGCCCCTCTCTTCTGCAAGTCCTACAGCGAGTAACACGAGACCACATCTATTTTTCCGATTAGACCAAATGCTTTCTAAAAAAAAAAAAAAAAAAAAAAAAAAAGAAAAGGCCTAACTGGCTGATGCAAACCGACCTTTGAATCTGTGACAACCGCACTGCTTTATGCCAAGGAAGACCTTCCCCAGGGATGTCAGATGTCCCGTGTCCTTCAAGGCGCCCTGGGAAGGTGCCAGGCAGGGGCAGACCAACCTGCAGAGCAGCCCCGAAGAGCCCAGCGACGCTAATAACAGAGCCTATGTGATTTTCTGGAAAAAAAGACCCCATGTGTGCCAAAAAGGCGACAATCTCCCTGAACACGGGAGGTGGGGTGGGCTGCTACAGCATCCTGCACCCTGCGGCCAGCCCGTCCCTGCAGCCCCAGCGTGATGGGAGGGAGAGCCGGGAGCAGACATTATCCCCGCGCCGGAGGAATGCTTTGCAGTTATGTACCCTTTCACCAAAATAATCCAAGTGCTCGGGTACCAGCCAAACCACAGGAGAATTACAGCCAAGAAAGCCTCTCGCAGTAGTAGGGAAATAGCAAACCCTTTAACTGTTTTTCCAGATCAGCACAATTATAGCTTTAAATCCACCGAGCAGATTTTTCTCTCTTCTCCCTCCTCCTTTTCCCTTTGGCCGTGCTCAGACTGGAAACGTCATGTCTGTGCCTGGAGCAGCCGCGGGGATGGGGGCTCAGGGCTGCCCCCCCTTGCAAGCACCCCGGGGCTCGAGCTCTTACTGAGGGTGGTGGGGAGCTGTGCCCAGGGGGGGTTCAAGGGGGCCAAACCCTGCACTGAGGCTTCACAGCACCCCTTTGCTGCAAAGCGGGTCGGGACACCACGAGACACGAGCTCGGGAGGCAGGGAGCAGCTAGAGAGCTCTCTAGAGCATCCAGCACTCCAAATCCTAGACCCGCGGCTCTTGAAGCCCATCCGGGACCCACTCCCCAGCCGTGCCACCTTGCCAGCAGCATCAGCGAAGCCCTGGCCTCAGCCAGCTCGGGAATGCTATATTTATTATTTTTACAGCTTCTGAAGGCTAATGGGTGTTTATTCCCAGGGCTTTCCTTCCACAGCCAGTTCTTCTCAAGCTTCATTTTTTGCATAGCTGGAAACTTTCAATCCGCAGACACAAGCTGCCGCGGGGCAGCAGTCCCGGTGCTCGCTGCGTGGAGCATCACGGCTGTTGCCGTCTGCCCCGTGGAGGCACAACCTGCCCCGCGGAGGCACAACCTGCCCCGCGGGCCCCTTTCCCTCTCCTGCTTCTGTACTGGGGTGTCTGGTGGCAATGGAAAGCTGAGGGCAGTGGTTGGCATGACCTCCCATGCACGTGTGGGAGGAGGGAACGGGTCCTTTTGTCCTTCCTTAGGGAGTGACACAGCTCCTGCTCATGGGGCGATGGGCAGGAATCAGGAAAAGCAATTGGGAGAGGGGAGAGGAAAGCCGAAGGGAACTTTTTTCCCATGTTTTACCTGATTTTGGACCTCTAAGAATATTTTCTCCCCAAACTCAAGGAGATTCCAGTTTGTGTTTGCCACAAACATCCATGTGCAGCATGAGGAGAGCACACGTGGGGATGGGAGCTTCCATGTTTGAGGACATACATCCCACGTGCATTTGCGGAAACCCTTTTCAGGTTTGAACACACGCATTTTGCCCAAATAAATCCATCCGCAGCAACAAATGTGCCTGAAGTCATGCAATTCATACCTTAAACACCTCCAAAATGGAATGAACCGAAGTATGACTTGGGACAGAGGAACATCTCCAAGCCAAGTCACCCTTTTGGGTCAACACCACAATCATCTCTGCCCTTACAGTAACTTCCTCTCCTTCTACCAAAGGAGACTGCTGCTGCTGCACAAAGCTACATTGCACGGTAGGATGAGTTTCGGTAGCCTGTTGTCATATTTTCCATTCACATACTCGGAGAAAGCACTTGGGTTGCACCTCCAGCTTAATGAAAAAGGGAGAGAAAGTGTTGAGAGAGAAGTCTGAAAGCCACTCGCTGCTCGGGAAGACAGTGAGCAGAGAAAAGCCGCCCCACAAGTCAATGAGCTTTTCGAGCAGTATGTATCCAAGCTTTTTTTTTTTTCCCCCCTTGGAATTTAATAATCTGCTTTCCTCCCAGATTTTCCACTATCAGGGTTGCAGTTACAGCCCCCATGTGCAAATGATCTGGCTTCTTCCCCAAAAGGTTAGGAAAAGGGAAATAGTCACAACTAAAAATATACCTACAGAATATTATATATAAAGTTTGTGTATACACGTACACCCAAATGTGCCTATACACACACACAGATATATGTATATAAATTTATATATAAATATAAACGCTGCTTTGAAACCCTTCTAAAACCATCCGCGCTAGCCAAAAGCGGCATGAAAAGACTCAGACTGAAGGATAGGTGCCAAAGTCCTCAGATTCCACATTTGGTATTTGGCAGCCGGGTTTCTGCATGTTGTTATAACCATTGCTCCTATAGGAGCCACGCTTCTGAGATAACCGTTTAGTTTCTCTGAGCTCTTCTGCATTTCAGTGGATTTCGTTAAACTCCTCTGGGATGGTATTGAAGGATGCTCGTCTGGCTTCTGCCTTTACC
The DNA here is from genome assembly GCF_034638445.1 of Ciconia boyciana. NCBI lineage: Eukaryota > Metazoa > Chordata > Aves > Ciconiiformes > Ciconiidae > Ciconia > Ciconia boyciana. The sequence goes on along the minus strand of NC_132941.1, from coordinate 1,873,065 downwards.
AGCAACTGGGGTTTCATCTTCGCATCTCCATTTCTTCTGCCTCCTGCCAACTCCTGGGGTTGGCCAAGGCTCAGCACAATTATTATCCTGCTCGCTCTGTATGTCCTTGGTTTATACTATAGATGTTTTGTATGTTCAGTCATTTATCCTTTAACCAGAGTGAGTCATGGTGGCTTCATTTTTTAACTGTGTACACATATTTAATAGAAGTTTTATACTACATAATTGCATACTCAAATAGATGCTGTACTTATGTATATACATACACTCATTCTGTGCAGAGAATATCCTTTTTTTTCATGCAAAGGAACCGACAGAAGAGAAAACTACAGCTGTGTCCTGCCTGATGTTGGCAGGAGAGATGCGAGAAGGGCCAAAACGAGCCAGGGCTCGTCTTTGCTCCAGTGCCTTGCTGGGAAAGGAGGCAAAATCCTCCCTTCGCTGGTCCCCAGGGAAGCCACCCCTTGACCACCCCAGCAGTGATGGTGGCAGCTCGAAGGCATGAGAAAAAAGCATAAGAGCCCCCAAACAGCATGGGAATTGCAGTCCTTCTGCCAGGGTGCAGCCAGGATCATGCCTAAAACACCGTCTATAGCTACAACTGTGCTGCAAATATGCAAAAAAAATGGGTGTTTTCCACCAATCTCTGCAGGGCCTCTCCCTCAGAGAGCTCACTTTGGGCAGAAACCTCTGCAGAGCAGCAAAACCAACCCGTGCAAGCACTGAACACCAAATGGCTTAGCTACTGCTGCCATCCCTGCCTGGCAGGGAAATCAAACCCCGAGGGTCGGGCGGAATCGCACAGGATCTCTCATAAATGCCTTGACCAGGACCCCCGCAAGATGGGCCGAGGGGTGGGCCAGGCTCAGCCGCATCCGTACCCTGCATCTCCTGCCCCGGGGTGGGTGAGGAGGGTCCTTCCTCAGGAGCAAGGCTCAGCTGCGCTCCCAGGAGGGTTTCCCACCACCTGCACCCACGGATGTCACTTTGTCATTTGAGGAGCACAGTGGCACACGAGCACCTTGGAGCAAGGCACCTGCGTGCCATTCACATCCAGTTACGCTGCTCTCCTCCAAGGGGAAGCTTCTGACATGTTTAGGATGAAATGAGATATGGAAAAGGGATATTCTCCAGAAGCAGAGAGGAATGCGATGGCAAAGACACTCTGTTCCTGCTCTTTATCTGCTTCAGAGAACCACGATCTCTGAACAGCCTTTCCTAGGCTTAGCCCTGACCTGGCAGACACCTCTGTGGAGCCAGTCTCTTGCAGGGGCCAGTGCAAATACCACCAAATTTTTGGGGTTTTGGATCCCTTACTGATAGAAAATATTTCACAGCAGAGGTCTGTGCAAATGGAGAGCTCGCATGCTCTGAAGCATCAGATCTACCATCCTGGAGAGCCTGGTCTCCATCCTATCATCTAGGAGACATGCCTGGGCTCTGCCCAGGAGCAGGTGAGGGATGGAGACACCAGGCTGGGCTGAGATTCCCTTCGAAATTAAGCGCACGGTGCCACCCAGATGCGCTCCAACATCGCATGGAGGGAGATGAGGATAGAAGACTTCATACCAAGCAGAGCAACATCATCTGGTAACATCAGCCATCCCCACCCAGGTCTCGAGCAAGGGACGTTGCAGGAATTTGCTTTATTTACTGGAACTACTCAACAGCCGTGTTTATGCCGTGCTCCGGTGGCTTTGGCCACGAGCAGTTGTGCTGTCAGGCTGCCCAAAATTCTTTATCCCCCCCAAAAAGCATTTCTTTTGGTAAATATCCCCATTCGCAAGCAAAGAAAGGGTGGAGGGCTGTGTCCCATGCCAGATGTTTCTGGCTCGTTAAGTGTAAGCTGGCCGGTTGGGAAACAGTCCCATAGCACAGGTTCATGGACAACGAGGATGAAAAGGATCCCAAGAGACCACCCGGTCCCTGACACGGCCCCAGGCAGGGCTAGCTCTAGGAGAAAGCTACCCAACTGCTGCCTGCAAACCTGCTCATGGACCACGGGGATGTTCCCCCTGCAAGGATGCTCTGATACCTGGCGTGGTCACGGTTCTGGGGAGACTCAGCCCAGCCGTGAGCAGCCCTGCACTCGGTCTTGAGCTGAAGCAGTGGAAAAGCTCATCACGGCCACGCAGATGTGAGAATCTGAACTTCAGAGGGGATACTGGGTGCCAAAATACCTGCTCGGGACCCCTCTCTGCAATGGGGCAGAGGCAGCTTCATGGGCTGCACCCCAGGCAACCCCCTCCCTTCCCAGCCCATCCCAAAGCGCACGCTTCCAGTGAAAAGCTGAACTTTATCCCACCATTCAAAGCCTTATGAATATTAACTCGGGTCTCTGCTGGACGGTGGAAGGAAACGGTAACCCGGAGAGTGGAAACATCAGCATGGATTTAATTGCAAACGGCCACCCAGGATGCAGCTGGGAGCACCGCAGCCCAGACAGCCCCTGCAGCGCCGATGCAGCACGGGGGCCGCAGCATCAGCATCACGCCATTACCTGGATGCAGGGTACCCTTTGGGAAAAGCACAAAATCCTTGTGGGAAACCAGGGGTCACAGCCAGCGGAAAGGCTCGCTGCAGCATGCCTGGGCAGCTGACCCCAACCTTCCATTAAACAGAAGGGAAACGGCGAGCGGGGAGGTTTCAGGCCACGCCGACGGCAGCTGGGGACACCAAGGTTAAAGCCAAAGCTCCCTGCTCCTCCTTGCAGTGAAATATCAGCTCGGCTTGAGGACACAGGACAGGGTCCAGCCCCACGCCCCCTACCAGCACCAGCAAAGGTCATGCAAAGGCAGCACAGGACTGAATTTTGAATTTCAGGGGTATCCATCTGCATTAATTACATGTTTGCTTGCTGCTGTAAGCCTGGCTGTCATCCACCCATGGGGCAGATCCTTCAGCTCCGCAGTAATTGAGTTGCAGGGAATTTCAGGGCCTTTTGAGCTGCCCTCATCACTGCAGCATCCAGATGTGCTCCTGGAGAGCACCAAGGGTCTCTGCCAACATCTGTGCAGGATTCCCCAGTGGGGATCAGCCCTGGCGAGGAGCAAAACCTGCCATGAAACCCAAAACCCTAGCAAAGCCCATCTGAGTCTCATCTTGCACTCCTGATGGATGCAGGCAGGTCTGAGCACTTCTGCAGACCGCAGCTCTTTGGTGGAAACTATATAAAATGGGATGGCCTTGTCCCAAAACCCAGATGGGTTTCCAGCGAGTGTCGGAGGCCAAGGACCGGGGGGAACCGTGAACTTGCCTGGAGCGAAGCCCCATGCATGGCACCTGCCACCGACAGGCAGCCGGGCAGGAGCCAGAGCATAGCACCCTCCATACACATACACCTATCAAATACAAAATATACTGTTATCCCCCCCAAACTCCTCTTTTTGAAAGGAAGAGGGTTTCTATTCTCTACTTTGCCCAGGTTGGATTGGCACCAGCATCACCAAAAGCAAACCTCAGTTTCCCTCGGAGCCGCAGCACTGCCCACCCCAAACCAGCGGTCGGATGGAGCAGGAGGAGATATTCAGCATTTTGGGTAGGTTGCTTTAGATCCCCTCCTCTTCAGAGCCCAGCGCAAAGCTCACTTACCATTTCTTCCCCCCGATGTCATGCTGCTGCACCGTATAGCCAAAATATGCTTCCTTAGAGCCAGCTATGATTTTAGGCCTCTTGGTGTCAATGTTGAAGGTGTCACTGAACCCTGGGGAGAGAAAAGAAGGATCCCGTCAGCCAAGGTGTTGAGACAGTAGAAGAAAACACTTTTTTGTTGTGGTCAGAGGCTGAACGGGTCACCCCAAGAGGCTGTGCGGTCTCCACGCATGGAGGTATTCAAACTGCAACTGGACACAGCCCTGGACAACCTGCTCCAGGTGACCCTGCTTGAGCAGGGGTTGGACTAGATGACCTCCAGAGATGCCTCCAACCTCAACCATCCTGGGAATGCTGTTCCCCCAAATTGTATAATATGCCCCAGGAGGGTCCTACATGAAACAGGGGTGGTTTTACCCCATCACAGCAGCTCCGTGGCACAGCATTCTCACAGCCAGCCATGACGGAGAGGAGGCTGCAAGCTCCAAAGCACACCAGCCCCACCTCACCTGCAGCTACCCAGCACTCCTCTCTCCAGCACTGAGCCCCCAGGGAGTAGCCAGCCCCAGGGCTACAGCTTTAAGTGGGTTCATTTAGGGTTTAGAGGCCACAGCTGTACAAGCCCTGGGGGGCAGCCCCCTGCCCCAGCCCACCTGCAACGGGGCTTCACCCCAGCAGGCACCAACGTGCTCCTTGGGGCAGCTGAACTGGTGCCCACCACTGCTACCAAAGCAAAAGTGTGTTTCTCCTTTATGATAAATGAAAAAGTATTTTTCCTCTAGGCTGCTGTAAAAGTGAATCAGCTGAAGCCAGGGCTGCCAGGATGGGCATGGGGAGGGGAGAGGAGAGCACCCTCCTCCCCTCCGACGTCTCCTCAAGCCCCCTGTGATGGGTGATGCTGCTCTGCAACACTTTGCTCCTCCAGCTGTGGAGCAGCAGCTGCTCATGGTGGAGATGGCCACCGCCATGTCCCCGCACACCCCAGCAGGGACCACGGGCTGGGGGTACATAGAAAATGTGTGGCCATGCCAGATGTGCCCGGTCTGGAGCCCATCACCCAGCCTGGCTGTCCCGGTGGGCCACCTCCTGCTGTCCCCGAGGGTTTTGCAGCACCAAAGAGCCAAACCTGGGATTCACTTTTCCTGTGCGAGCAAAAGCTGGTGCCACTAGCAGCTTTGCTAGGGAGAGGTGGCTCTGGAAGCGGATGTCCCTGAGGATGGATGCTCAGACCTGGACAGGGTGATTTTTGGGTTTATTCTTCTTCCCAAGGTTGCTCTGGAGGATGCCCCTTCCCGCAGGACAGCGGGAGCAGGATCCCTGGCCACGGCATCCCAGCTCCGAGGAGCCTGGTGCTCACAGCCCACCTGGGTCAACCTTCAAGAGCAATTTACTTGCCAGGGAGCAAATCTTAGGGGATCGGTCTGGCAGCTCGTCCCTCTGCCAGGAGCCGGAGCCAGCGGCAGGGTGTGCAGACAGGGGAGTCAAGTGAGTCTCCCCAGGACTGGGGTGTTTTGGGGCTGCTGGACATGCCCCTTCACCCATCCATGGGTGCAGGACCTGCCCCAAATTGTGCCCACAGCCCCCCTGGGTGCATTTGATGGAGAAATTGGCTGGGGGCAAAGACCACCCCGGGCAGGGCGGACGAGCACTGTCTGTGCCGAGGGGCTCTGGCACTGCGTTGCCTCTATTACTGGTGGCTGCAAAATGCTGCAGCCACTCGTGTCCCGTGTCCCGTGTCCCATGTCCCACAGCCAGCAGGTATCAGCCCACAATATCCTTTTCCAGAGACACGTACACTTTGGCTCAGGCCAGCGTCACGTTCAAACCCTCCACGGGTACAAATGCTGCACGGCTTCTAGAGGGAGGTGTTTTTAATTTACGATATTCTTTTCCCCACAGGTTTGCTTAAGCATAGAGGGGCATGGCCCAGGTCCCAGCAAGGAGCGGCTGCATGGGAGACAGTGCTGCAGGGAAGGATACTGCTAGCCAGGATATCCCAGCTCTTCGTTCGCCGTTGGGCAGAAAGTAGCTGCGGTTGCAAATAAAAGATCCTGGTGTTCCTAGTAAGGACGGCTTTAAAAGCAGCAGAAGGATCACTTTTGGTATTTATTGGGGTATAAAGGGGTTGTCAACAGGAGAGGTTGGGGATGCCGCTTCCCAGGCAGAAAAATTCAGGTTGGAAAGTGTTTTTATAGGTAGGAATGTTAGGGATAAACCTGATTTTTTGCAGTCATAGGAACAAAGCTGCAACCTTGGCTCTGTAAGCAGAGAAGCTCAGCGTCTCGCCAAGGAGAGCTGAGGTAAGGAGCTTTAAAATCCTACAAAAAGAAATTCTAAAAAGCAGGGGGGGGAAAGGAAATGGGGGAGGGGGAATGAGAGCCAGCATATTTTGTGGTAGATTGACCTTATTTAACATTACAAAACAAATTAAAACCTTCTCTGAGTTAACCATTACCCAGTGGAGAAACGGAGGCCAGGACTGGCCTTTGAGAGGAGTGATGGGCAAGGGGAGGGGGGAGGTTTTGGGGAGCTGGGAGCACCCTGGGGTGTCACATTGCTGCCACCAGCAAGCAGGGGTGACACCCTGGACCTGGCTGGAAGAGGAGGGTCTTTTGGGGAGGGGTTTTTGTATTTCAAGCAAGGTTCAATTCCAGATAATGCAGAGACATCTTCATCACTCGGGTGCAGAGCAAATGTCAGAAAGGATGTGATGGGTTTTCTTCTGATTTTTTGCATTCAGCAGAGTTTCTCTGCTTTTGCACTGCAGAGCCCCAGGCAGAGGTTTTGGGGGAGCAGGAACACTGGGACAGGTTGGGGACCCCCATCCCATGGCTCCTTGCTTTAGGACCCCATCGTGCAGCTGTAGCCTCCTGCAAAAGGCAGCCAGGCCGGTCATGAAAAGCAACATAGAACCCCAAATAAATAGCGGGAACGCTTCATTAACGGCAAAGGTCTCTGAATTGGGGGGAGCAGGGAGAAGTGCTGCAAGGGGCTCCGTGCCGCTCACCGTGCCGGAGCCTCCCACTCGCGGCAGGTAGCGGGGACCGGGGAGGCGACGGGGCTGGAAAAGCAAAATGATCTGGAAGAAAGTTTCCAGGCGATGGATGGCAGAGGGGAGGAATTTCAGAAAGCCAACAGATGTGGGTGCATTCGAGGCAGAAAGAAAAAAAAAAAAAAAAAAAAGGATCGGAGAATATTTAAACTGGCTTAAACTAACGGGAGCTTTTTGAGAGGTTGTCAAGGAGATTTAGCAACCCAAAGAACCGAGTCTCATTTTCTTGTCAGGAGTGACATCACTGTCATAAATAAGTGACCAAAAGCCACATGTTTTGCTTGCGATGCAGCCAAGGCAGGAAGCCTCAAATACCTCCTTTCCGAACTGGAGCTTCTGTCGAGTCCAAACTTTTGATTCTTGTCACATCAAATATTGAAAAGAAAAAAAACCCAAAACACATTTGGGAAACAATACTGGGAATAAAAGCCACCTTTTCTGCCAAAAAGAATAAAAAGAAGTCCTCCCTGTAAGGGAAACCTTCAGGAGGGAGATGCTCTCGGGGCCCCAGCACTGTCCTCCTGCCCATACCTCTGCCCGTGCCTCCTGCCTGCATCCTTCGGGCAGGCAACGGGATGCACCGCTGGCAAAGGGACTCTGGCAAGGTGCCGTAACGCAGCCCAGCGGCGCTTGCTGTGATGCCCCAAGGCTGCCTCTGCTGCTGTGAGAGGTTTGGGGCTTTAGCTCGCTGCCTTTGCTCCAAACCTTTACGATTTAAGGAGGTGTGGAGCCGCCGGAAGATTTTCCTTATTTTTATTTTGACTGCGAGGAAAACGCAGTCAGTTTTTTGGACTGCATCGTGCAAACCCAGCCTGTTTCGCTGGCCTCCAGCACTTTCACAGCTCGGGACAGAGTTTCTGGAGAGAGGCCGAGCCAACATGGGGCAGCAACACGGTGGGGAGAAGCATCTCAAAGGCTGCGGCTGAATCCAGCCCATGGGAACCTATGTCCGGACCCGCGTGGGCTCTTCTGCCGAATTCCCCAGGTCGAAGGCAGCTTGCCTGCTGCCGGGCTGCTGCAGGTGCGCAGGAGCAGCATGGGAGGAGATAGGGGATCTGGGGGCACTACAGGTGACCTAGGAAAAGGGTATGAATGGGACACGAGAAGAGCACGTGCCACGCCAGGCTTTCTTGCAGGGACGAGCGAGCTGCTCGCTGGAGGAGCCTGGGAGCACGTGGCGGGGGGAAAGCTCACATCTGCCAAAAACCTGGAGCGTGCCGGGGTCAAGCAGCTTGATCTGGCACTTTGAAACCCGCCTTGCTATTCCCGCTCCTGCTTCCTCTCTCATCGCTCAAGCCCGTACCGGAGAGGTGGCCTCTGCGATGGGGCAGCGGGTCCGTGGACCTCAGCGTCACCGCTGCGACCCCTGCATCCTCAGCATCCCTGGGGATGCCGCTGGCCACCCAGCGCTGGGCTTTCTCCTTTGATCCCATCCCCACCACCACATGGGCTTTGGTGGCATCGGATGCTCCTCTGCAACCCATCTGCCAAACACATTACATTTTCTTTTCTTAGGATTGAAATATTGGGCTTAACTAGAAAATGTTTAAGGTTAATGTAGGGTATTTGGGTAAAAACTAGCAGGCCCGAGAAGGAGCAGGGTGGGCCACCTCTCCCTGTGCTTCCTTTTAGCTTTAATTCCTATCGAGCGCTCTTTGCCGAGTGAGATGCTGAAAGCACGAAATTCCTCTCCAGGTCGCTATCTCAAAGCCAGCGTTTGTCATCAGCTATTAGGAAACAATCCAGGGTTTGGTGGCTGCTGCAGCGGTGGATGGAGAGCCAGGGAATACTGAGGATGAACAGAGGATCAGTCATCGCCAGCTCGTGTGTTGTAACATTCCTGGTTACCCACAAAATCTCTGACAAACAGCCCCAGGGCGTTAGCTACACAAGTACCTTGTGCTTCCATAATTCCAGCTGTCTGGCCCCCCAAAAAGTCAGGGAGGAGCTGTTTGATGGCCATGTTTTGCAGCCCTAAGGAACGTGTCGATTAATCATTTGCGGCACATTCATTAGCGATAACGCAAACGGCATCAGGAATAAACAGCAGCAGGTCTCTGACCGCCCCTTTCCCAGGGAGACGCCAGGGAAGCGATGGGTTGTGGGGGCCACGGCGGGGTTGGCTTCTCAGAGCCCCCTGTACCTCAGGGGGCTTGTTTAACGGACCTTCCCTGGCCAAACCTTGGCCGGTGGATGGACAACTGGTACACAGGGAGGTGGGGTCCCACTCAGCCCCATCGTTGGGGCTGTGCAGCCACCCAAAATTAAGTACCCACCATCAAAGCCCGGACTGGAGCATCCCTTGGGAACCCACCTGGACAATCCCAAACATGCCCCCTGGAGCAAGCACGACGGTTTTACCATTTGGTGACCCCTTAGGGAGGGAAGGAGCTGACTGCCTTCTTTGGAAAACCAAACCAGCGAAGGAAAATGGATGGTCTGACACAAGGGAAGTTATCGCATCTCGGCACATCCTCCCTGGCTCCTTCTGGAAGTCGCGGCTTCCCTGTCAGCGCACAGTATCGGCGAGCAGCCGGGCGATCCGCAGCCACCGAAGGCGTTTATTTCAACAAGCTGTGGCTCAGCACCCCTTGGCCGGGCTCTCCCGCTTTCGGCCCAGACCTGTGCCCTGCTTCCACCCAACCCTCGAGGAAGAGGAGCTGGCCTGATCCGAAGTTTAGGGACACCTTGGGTTGTCCCCAGGACGGGCTGTGCACAGAGGCACGGCACTGTGGGGGGGTCCCTGGCCCTGCAAAGTGCCAGCTGGAAGGGGACAGGCTGCCAGGCACCGGCATCGCCTGCCTCCTCCCTCGGCTCCATTGCTGGTGACAAGTAATAACCAAGCAAGCGCTGGAGATGCCACGGTGCCTCCGGGGACTCCCAGCCCGTGGGACGATGCAAGAGCGGGGACAGAGTTTCCCTGGGGTTTCCCCGGGGCTGCTGGAGAGAGCAGGGAGAGGGGTTCCCCTCGGGCAAAGCATCGCCAGAGCCCAGTTTGCACGAGAGGGCAAGCTCCGGGACAGGCACCGCTGCCTGCTCAGCAATGGGGCCATTCCCAAGGATGCACGTCCAAGCCCAACACCCTCAGCTCAGCCCAGGGCCCTCGGGGGTCCTGCACATCGCACAAACTTGCTTTTAGTCCAGATGGCAAAACGCCAGCGTTAGTCCTCAGCAAAATATATCGACCAGTAGCCACAACGCATCCCATCCTGGTCCGGAGACCACCACAGAGCACCGGAAGAATTAACCCTTCCCACCGGCACAGGGCTCACGTTCGCTGCAGCAGCGCTGCCATCGCCGGCCGCTCCAGGCACAGGCAGAAACCCCCGTGGGCAGAAACCCCCGTGGGCAGGAACACCCCTGTGGAGGATTTCTGTTCAGCCCAAGGCAAAGACACCGACTTGCCACATCCCCTGACTACACTCTGCAATAACCGTCATATGTCTACGAGCAGCATCTCTTTAAGGGGAGTTCACCCCACAGGCTCGGTTGCCCACGTAAGCACGGCCGGGGATGTGCCGTCGTCTCCGTGCCGGCGCAATCAGCCCTGGCAGCTCCACGCAGGCAGCCCCGCGCCCCGCCACGCTCGCTGCCGCCATGCAAGGCACAGACACATGTTCCCTATTAAGCAAAGAAAGGCAGCTCCGCTGCGGCTTGCTTTAAAGGATCAAGCCACAGTGCAATTAGAAAGGGGGAAAAAAAAATAAATAAAAGAAGTAAAAAAACCACCCTGGCGTGTTTTTCCATCAGGATGTTTAGAAATGTTTGCAGTGGCAGAAGCGCTGCAGGCTGGCGGGGAGGCGTGAGCCGGTGGCAGGGTAGCGGGGTAAAGCTCTTTTTCCCCTTTGCAGCACCGAGCGGTCGCAGCCTGGCTGCTCTGAGCCTGGGCTGCGTGCGGGAGGATGCCAGATGTAATTGCAGCAAAAATGACCGCTGCCGGGGAGCCTCCTTCTGCAAGAAGCGAGCCCGAGCACGCCGGCGAGGGGCCAGCAAGAAGCAGAACCCCCCTTCGCACCCCAGCTCCTGGCAGGGCTCGTCCCGCACGCACTGAGCCGTATGGGGGAAGCTGTAGGCTCACCTCCTGAAACAAAACACTTGCCTAAAATCTCTCTTAACTTATTTAACCCCAAGCAATTTTCCTTTGCGCAGCCCCTTCACGTGCAACGGGACAAACCACCTGTGGATCACAAAAGTTAACTCTAGGTAAAAGGGTCTGGCTTTATTTTGGGGCGACTTTTCTTTCCCCCCGCTATCCGATGCTTCAGAACAACACTAACTAATCCTGCTCCAACTGCAGCCCAGCCGAGGAGGGGGGCCGGGAGGACGCTGTGCTGCCCGCCCGCCCTGCTTATTCCTGGGAGCCCATCAAAGCCCTCCATCCCTTTCAACTCCCCTTCGCCCGCCTTGAAGGCGCCCGCCTCGCTCCCTCCCTCCTGCTCCCGGGAAGACTTTTCCAACAGCCTTATTAACCTTGGGCTTCCTCCAGCACCTTTCCTAAATAACCAAAAGTTATTCCCGGTTGCTGTCCCCTTGCCTGGGGAATTGGGGTGGGTGCAGGAGGGGGAGCAAGCGCTTACCGGGCAGGAGGCAGAGGGAGCAGGCGAGGAGCATCCCGCTGGGGAGGTCCATGGGAGCGCCGGCTGCCCTGCTCCCCGGCCCCGAGCATCCGCGGGAGGCAGCCAGCCAGACTGGTAGCCTCGCTCGCAGAACCCTTTCCTTATCCCCAGCCTTTCCCGGCTCCCTGACAGAAGGCGAGCATTGGGAGGGAGTGGGAGGGACGAGCGAAACTTGTAGGAGGTACAGCAGGAGAGGACGGGAGAGGGGACAGCCTTCACGCGGCCGTGGCACCCTTTAGGGATCAGCTTCCCAGCAGGGCCGTGCTGGCTGGGAACTTCAACCCCATGGCAGCACCCTGGTCTTCTCCCCACGGCACCCTGCCGGGGTCCCCCGGGGTCTCCTTGCCCCGATGGGTGCTTGGAGACAGAAGGTCTGCACGGGGTCACTGATGGCTGTGGGGTGCCACCTCTGCTGGGTGCCACCTCTGCTGGGTGCCACCTCCAGCTGGGTGCCACCTCTGCTCAGGAGCTACCACCGCTCAGCCACCAGCTCTGCTCAGGTGCCACCTCTGCCTGGGGACCACCTCCGCTCAGATGCCACCTAGTCTTGGGTGCCACCTCCAGCTGGGTGCCACCTCTGCTTAGATGCCATCCCCAGGATGGAGGAGAGCAGAGCCGGTGCCCACAGCACCGAGGAGGCTGCTGCGATGCCGCCGGGCACCAGGCGGTGCTGGGGCACCCGGTCGCACCATTTCGTTTCCCCAGCACCTACCCAGGCACGAGCACGTCTCCGCTGGCGCGGGCACCCAGGAGAGTCCGGCTGGGAAGCAAACAGCAAAGGAGCAGGAGAAAAACTGCTGACGAGCGTTTTCTTCCCCTCTGCCAGGGCTGTCCTCGGGCACAATGGGGTGCTCTTGCTGCACACAGCTCTTGGACCAGTATCCCCAGTGTCCCCCCACCGCTGTCATTTAGGGCCCCGTCACCTCTGGGCTATACTAAGCAGCCCGAAACACCCAAAGCACAGCAGCGTCCCCGGGGTGGGATTTTCTCCCTCCATCCTCTTCGTCCCCGGGCTGGGGACACCCTTTGGAGGAGGCACCCAGGAGGCAGCTCCAGCAGCGAGGCTTTGGGGCTGGGACGCAGCCCCGAGCACCCACGAACCAGACCGTGCAGCCCAGCTGGGGCGGCTCCGCTGGGGAGGTAGAACCAGCCACTGCCTCGCTTCCACTTTTTCCAAGCGGAAAAGATAAATCCAGTCTTTGGTTTGTTTTCAGACAGTAGATGTGATCCTGAAGGTCCTTCCCTACCTGCCCTCCAGCCCAAGCCCTGTTTGCCAACAGGAGCATCTTCACGTGCGGTTGCTACCTGCAGCGGTCAAGCTCGGTGGGACTGACCTCGCAGCCAGGAGAAAAGCAGAGCCAGAGCAGTCTGCCTGCTGCAGCCACCGCTGCACTGCCAGCTCTCCTCCCCTTGAAGCAGAAGGGCAAGCAAAGGTCCTTGATGGGGTTTTTGTCCCTCTTCCCACCCAGCCGAGAGCAAAGATCTTTTGAGATGGGTCCAAACGCCAACGTCTCTGTCTACCGAGCGTCTGTCAGACAGTTTGGGGTCTGCTGGAAGGAGATAAGCTCTGCTCGAGACACTCTTGGATGAAACAGAGTGTCTGGGAGATCCAGTTTCTTTTCATTCTCCCCTCTTCCCTCCTGAAAATATACGTTTGGGGTCTGCAGGAGGGAGAGGACACATGTCTGGAACGGAGATCAAAGCAGCAGTAGGATCCAAAACAGCGCAGAGATGCGGATGCTCTTTAGCTTGTTTGCACAGTGCTCCTTCCACCAGCAAAACGCTGCTTGACAGATATTTTCAGTTCTTAACTACGTCTCCCAGCTGGTTTTCCCCTATATAACTCTGGAGGAAAAAGCAGAATTTCAGGGGACAGCAACAGATGAAGGGAATAAAATGCATTTCTGGCTTGGTGAAATTTAAAAAGGAGTTTTTAGGGAATAAAAGGAAATATTAAAAAGCTTGGGCAGGAAGCACAGATGAGATTTAAAACACAGAGTAAGCAGAGCACAGAGGGAGGGATCCCTGAGAAGTGGATGCTCTGAGCAGAAGTCGCAGCCTCGCTGCTCCCGCTCCCAGCCTGGGGCCGCAGACGAGGCATGTGAGGGGAAATCCCTCTCTGGGAACTAAACTGTCCCATGCAGTTGGAAGCCAAGCCAATTTTTCATGGAGAAAAAAAAAAAAAATTACAGAAGGCCTATATAATCACAGAATCGTTTAGGTTGGAAAAGACCTTTAAGATCATCGAGTCCAACCGTAAACCTAACACTGCCAAGCCCACCACTACACCGTGTCCCTGAGCACCTCATCCAAACGGCTTTTAAATACTTCCAGGGATGGCGGAATCTTGACATTTGCATCTTGACATTTGCATCTTGGTTCGGTTTTCAGAGAGGTTGTTTGGAAGCAGATCGCTGGTACCAGCCGGCTTGAAGGGTTATGGAGGAAAGATGGGAAAAATAACAGCAGAGGAAGGATCCTGGGCCTCGTCTTATCTCTCCCTCCCCAAACAGAGCAAGTGGGGTCTCAAGCACAGCATTTCAGAAGTTAAAGAACTCCATGGAAAACTGAGCGGCAGCAGCTGCCTCCTGCCTCGAAATCCCCAGCCTGGAAACCAGCAGAAAGTTGGATTTACAGGGATCCGCTTTTCCACTCCTGCTAAAGGACTGGCCACGAGAGGTTTCTCTGCACCGACCGCAGTTCTTGTGCAGCAAAGCAAAAGGAGAAATCCCAGGAGCTGCTTTGGTTTCATGAGCGATGTCCGTCAGAGCCCTTCTGCTTCGTCTCTCTTTGTTGGTTGTCTGCAAGCAGCTTGCAAATCCCTGGGGGTTTCTCATTAGTCTAAATTGGACCCGATTGGGATAGCAGGGGGACGGGGTCTTACTTGACTGATCTTCTGCAAAACTGGGGTAAACTATACGGTCACTCGCGTGGCTGCATCTCTCTGCAGACCCCTCCTCTGCCAAGTGACCAGCGCTCGCCCTCATCTATAATGCGACCGAGCCTCTTTGCACGAGTGAGAAATGCCAAGAGTTCAAAGAAGAAGAATTATGCTGTGTTAATATTGATGTAATACTTCCAAAATGTAAACAGCTGTGGGTGGAAGTGATGGATGGGAAAACAAAACCCAAGGAAATAATAGTATTTCAGCCCCTTGCAAAAAGTTGTTATGGGGACATCCCATGACATCCAGCAGAAAACTCAGCAGCAGGGCTCCTTAACGTCTAAAAACCCTACTTAAGATAATTTTCCTGTATTCATCATATGATATTAATCCTGTAAAAAGAAAAAAAACTAGGTGCATATGAAGAGCTGCCTTCCCACTTCGTTTTTGGATCCTGCTCCAATTTCAGTGCTGTTTCATCCAGCCCAGGCAGTGCTTTCCAAAAGAGCTCTGCCTGCAGCAGCGCGGAGCCAGGGGCAGCCGAGGAGATCCCCGCACGCTGCCACGGGGCGAAACACAAACTCAGGCAGCTGAAGGAGGGTTATATTTTTATTTTTCACTTTTTTTCCCCATCTCCCAGCTTCTGACTGCGATGAACGCCGCAGCAAGGGGAGCGGTTTCATGCGTGAGCGTCGTGGGGGACGAGGACGGGCTGGCGGCACGGCTTCCTCGTGGGGCTGACATCTCCAATAGAGACCGGTGCTGCTGCAAACAAACAGCCAGTCCCCATGCAGGCGCTTGGAAGGGTGGTAGGAAAAGATTTGCTGCGAGCTCTGCCTGGCTCTCAGCGAGCCGTGGGATGGTTTTCTTTATGTTGGGTTTTGCTGGCGGATGGAGAGGTAAGGGGGTGCTCAGAGCCAGGATGCTGGGCTTTGCAGGTGCTTGCAGGATCCATCCCGCTGCTTAATTGTGCATCCCACTGTGCTGCAAAACCGTCCTGATGAGAGCAGCATCGAGCCCGCAGGGCCCTCCGGCAGCCAGGAATAAATTAGTGGAGAAAGTGAGAAATAAAACAGTTTTCTCCTGAAAACAGAGCAAAGCGAGAGCTTTTGGTGGGGAAGGGCAGCCCTCAAGCTTCCGACCCTGAAAATGTCTGGTTCTGGAAAAAAGTTTCTACTTGTGGCTCAGATGTCAGAAGTTTGTGACCAAAAAAACCTCATATTTTCTCTGCAAGCCTGACGGTTTCCAAGAAAAGTGTCAAGGTGCAAACTAAGGCTTGTGCACACTGGAGATCATCCATGCTCTGCAGCCAAACACCACTGGGCTTAAACCACCCCGTCCCTTCAGCAGAAGCAAAACCTGGGAGCTGAACTCTGCACCTGAGCCCCGGGCAAGATTTTTACCTTCCCAACCATCAGCATTTTCTGCAAATGCCAGCGTGAGCCGGTGAAAAGCAAGGAGAGAGCAGGCAGGGACGGTTTCAACCCAAGCAGCAAGTTCATCTGGCTGCAGATCTGGTCAGGGAATTACACAAGCCATTCCTGAGCCATTCCCAAAGGGAAGATCTCGTGTCTTCTCCAAATGAACATCCTTGGATGGGCTTCTTATAAAATCTAGATAAGGAGAATACTGCACTGACCGTGCCCTTGCAGCTTGCGTGAGGATGACCCCGAGCTGCATGGCTGAACCAGGCAAGCCTTCATGCACTGCTTAAATAGAGAAGCCTACAAGTAACTAACTTTAACTTCCATCCGTGCACCCGAGTCCCAGCTGAAGCTCTCACCCCGACGCCTCCAAACCCTACATGAACCCTACATACACTGCCTGACCTTCCTCCCCTACATTTTGAAGTCATCCCAGCAGTTCACCGTAGGTTTTCCCACGTGTGGTCATTTTTTCCAAACTTCATCCTTTCCCTGCGGCAGATGCCTCCTTGTGCCTGACCTTTTGGAGGGTGTCATGTATTGGATGCTATTGCTTCTGCAGTTTCGGAGGAATTAAGCTAGGATACAAGGAATGTAAACAGAGGCCAGGAATGAAAACAAAATCCCTAATTCGCTAATATAAACGGAGGAAGGGCTGACGGTGTCATGCAGGGATTTAATCGCGAGCTGCTCCGGGGTGATGGTGCTGCAGAGGGTCCAGGATGCGGCCAGTGCTCCCAGGGGTGCTTCTCCCACAGTTTCAGGGGAAGGATGGGTGCAGGTCGGATGCTCAGGTTACACATATCCCCCAGCTCAGGAGCACCAAACGCTGCTCAGGACCTGGGTCTGGGGGTCAGGATTACACCCGCAAGCAGCTCTGGCATGGCAGGAAGGGAAAAGGCAGCACGAAGCCGGACCACCGGCAGCTCCCTGGGGGTCTCGCCATGCTCAGACCCCTGGGTGGGTGCAGCGTGAGCAGATTTGTCACCCCTGGGTGATGGGGAGCAGCTCAAAGCCGTCTGCCGAGGGTGAGCGCGGGCCAGCAGAGCACGTGGTGCAGTCATGCCTGGCCGACACGCAGCCCGCTGAGCTCAGAGCTCTGGAGAGTTGGTTGTCCAAAACAAAAACTGATGTAAACAGAAAGCCAGCCTCTCCCGGAGATTATCGGCTTCATGCAAAGCCAGGAGATGTTTCGTCTCTACAGAGCACAAGACTAGGAAGGGGAGAGCCTCCCCTGCCCTGCCAGCACAGCACCCGGGGGGACTGACCCGGTGGTTTCCCACTTTGGGAAGCTCCAGGGCTATTTCTGTGCCCCAGGGTCTCCCTGTCGCTCACCCTACCCCGAGGGCAAGGGTGATGTCCCAGCTGGGATCACCCCGAGTACAGCCAGGTCCAGGGGAGGGGAGGGAGACCGGAGCCTCGGAAAGGAGGGAAAGATGCTGAGCCAGGAGGGTGTTGCCCATGGGAGCAGGAATATCCCGAGTTAGGCTACAAGACGGATGTTCAACGTCTGCCTCCTTGCCGGAGCAGCCTGGGGTTCCTGCCCTCAGCATCCTGCCCGGGTGCAGGGTCCCTCTGCCTGCGCTCGCCATCCCAGGCAGGCCCAGACTACGGCAGCACTGAGACCCGGAGACCCCCATCCACCCCCTTCTCCAGGGAAACTAAGGAGGAGGCAGCCACGAGCGGCACCCAACTCCAGAAGCAACGTCGGGGAATAAAATATACGGTAACCCAAGAGAAACTCCTCCAGTGGCGTGGTGCCACAGAGACCCATTGGCTTTTTATTTATTTTATTATTTTTTTTAATAAAAGAGGAAAGTAATTTAACCTCCGGAAAGCAGAGACTTGGCACCCCTGCTGTGTTTGGAAGAACTTTGGCCCTTAGCTCCCAGCGCTCAATTAGCATAAGCCGTATTCATTAGCCCTCGCCAAAACGCTGCTCTCCTCTTCTTCCATGCCACCAAGCTCGTGCTGGGGCCAAACGCTTTCGTAGCTGGACCGGGGCTCACAGGGGCTCGGGGGTGCTGGGCTGAGGTAGGCGGCAAAGCCCTGGCCGACGATATTTTTGCAAAAATATATACAAAATTCATTAGCTGAGATGATCCTTACTGGGTGTTTCTTGCCGTCTTGGCAATCGGCGCCCAGCTATAAACATCCCCCTCCGAACAGATGACTTCACACTCTGAAAGCCGCTTTCTGAAGCATGCTAAAACCCCTCTGAAAGGGCTGTCGGAGCCCCAGGACCCGACAGCAAGGGCAGGGAGCTGGGAGAGCCGCAGCCTCGCCGGGGGGGACCGCGGGGCTGCAAGGAAGCTGCTGCTGGGATGGGGTCCCCCCTGTATTTAAGGTCACTCCTCTCCCAGCCCGACCCTGGACCCGAGGCTCCCCAGGTGTCTGGCACTGCCGCGGTGACTTCACGAGTCAAGCAGCTTTCCCAATGCCGTATTTACAGACCACTAACCGTAAGAGAAGCGTTTGCTACCGCGGAACTTCTTTGTTTACTTAGCTAGCATTATTTTTTTCTATTTATTTAGTCTCTCCCTGTTTATTTCTTACTTTGAATGAACAAACATCCACCCCGCCTGGATAATGAGTTATTAGGATGAATCCCCTGGGGCAGAGCTTGAGCTGAGTAACTGCGGTCCGAATTCCCCGCCTGACCCGTGGCACACGCTGTCTAGACGAGTTCCCAGGTACCACAGCTCGGATCCTGCTCACATCTCTTCCACACATACAGCGCACACAAAAAATCTTATGGTTGGGGTTTTTTTCGCCCTCTAAGGAAGGCTCAAGTGCCCAGGGTCGGCCGGATCCCTGTGCATCCCCAGTGCATCATCCCAGAGAGGCCCTGGGAAAGCCCTTGCATCCCAAGCACTTAACCCCCTCCCAAACCAAAAAAAGAAATTAATTACTTCACCAATCAAAACAGATTCTTTCCCCTGGGAAATTTTCCATTGCAGGAAAAAAAAACCCCTCTTACCTAACTATTCTGAACTACCTATTATGAATATTATTTTACCTCCTGCCCCACAGCAGGGCTATTCACAGCTGCAGGGTTCTGCTACCTCCGTTTGCCCGCATGCAGCAATTCTTCCCTCTCTGGAGGCAATCGCTGTGCAATATGAATTCTGGTTGGGTTCGATTTTTTTTTTTTCCAGTTTAATTCTACCAAAGTGACACATGCAGCTAAGCCCTAAATACAAATGGTAAAGCCATTTAAACCTCGGTTTGTTAGAGAAGATGCCAAACTGGCTGTGTGCAGTTGGCAGTCCATAAAAATCGCAACATCAGAGGAGATCTTGATTAATACGCTGCTGAAGCTCCAGGAGGGGAAAATATGCACCAGTAAAAGTAACTCTGGGCACAAAATCTTTTGCGAAGGAGGAAGAAAAAAAGGCTTTGCAAACCTGCTTTCCTACCCGTTGTGTGAAAAGGGGAGGCACATCCAGGAGAAGGGTGCTGCATCCATCGCCCGTGCACCATCCTCTCAAGCCCCCCGCGTTCCCCTGGGGATTAAACAAGGGGTATCGCTTGCACCCACGCAGCTTTGTGCTTCACAGGCCCTGCCAAGGGGGAAATTGTGTTAATGCAGGCAGGGTGGGAGGGAAAAAAAAAAGTAGCTGATGGACTGTGCCCATCTGGGATTGCGTGTCCAGAGAAGGGCAACGGAGCTGGGGAAGGGTCTGGAGCACAAGGGTGATGGGGAGCAGCTGAGGAACTGGGGGTGTTCAGCCTGGAGAAGAGGAGGCTGAGGGGAGACCTTATCCCTCTCTACAACTGCCTGAAAGGAGGGTGTAGGGAGGTGGGGTTGGGCTCTTCTCCCAGGTAACAAGCGATAGAATGAGAGGAAATGGCCTCAAGTTGCACCAGGGGAGGTTTAGACTGGATATTAGGAAAGTTTACTTCACCAAAAGGGTTGTCCAGCACTGGACCAGGCTGCCCAGGGAAGCGGTGGAGTCCCCATCCCTGGAGGTATTTAAAAGCCGTTTGGATGAGGTGCTCAGGGACACGGTGTAGTGGTGGGCTTGGCAGTGTTAGGTTTACGGTTGGACTCGATGATCTTAAAGGTCTTTTCCAACCTAAACGATTCTGTGACTCCAGGTGGGGAGGGTGCCCTGGCAGCATCACCCAGCCAGCTCCTGCAGGGCTTGGTGGTTTTGCTGAACGTGCTTCAGGGTAGGTTAAGGAAAGGGATGTGAATTTTTACACCGAGACCAGAATGTGGGTTTTTTTTTTTCTTAAAGGAAAGCAATGTAACAGCCTCTCTTAGCGTAAGCTTTGAGGGGATTCAAAAATTTCAGGGAAGGGAAATACAAATTTGACCTGAAATCTGGTTAAGGCTCAAAATCATCACAGCACGAGTCCCACCAGCTCCTCCCCGCTGCTTGCCTCCACGCCAGCTTCAAACCCAGAGTGTACTGTTCAAACCAGAATGTACTAAACTTCAAAGTTTAGTACATTCAATTTCCTAAAAACAAACAAAAATGCCCCAATTCCCACCCCCAAATACACTATTTGAAAATTAGCACTGATTGAAATCCCTCAGCTAGCGGCGAGTTTCTTTTGACCCTCCAGACCAGCGGCGTCAAAAGGGTGACCCCAGCCCTCGCATCACTTTTATTGATAATTCTTGCAGGTTAGGAGTTGAATATTTTTGGTCATTTCTCCAGAACAGTCCACTGCAGAAAATAAGCACATTACCCACTCCAAGACGCAATTGGGTTACTATAACAAGCCTCATACTTTCCCAGAACGCTTCCTCCAAGCAGCTCAAATGCCTTTCCAAACCAGAAACACCATCAGGCAGCAAAATCAGATCTCCAGCTCCCCATTCACCTGACTCCAAGGGCACTCGGTGCTGGCATTTTCTAGACAGCCCTCTCTAAAAAAAGGAAGGATGAGCCATTTTTAGGCTTTGGAGACAGAATTAACGCATTCCAGGTGTCTGGAGAGTGCTCCGCTTTGCTGTCTGTGCTCTGCTAAGGCCATTACTGGCCAAGTGCTCCTGCAGAGGATGAGCACCGCGGTCCCCTGCTGTGCCAACACCGATGCCCAGCAGCCGGGAGCATCCCCGTGCCGAGGCTGCAGCCCAGGATATTGCCTCTCCCATAGCATTTGCAGACCAGTGGTCGATCCCGCTGCCCTGCGATTCATCACCTGCATTAACTTCAGCATCCCCTGACGGAGGGTTCACTGCCGGCAGCGCCTGCCCTGCAACGGAGCAAGCAGAGAGAGCTTTGCCTCTTGCGAGAGCATCCCGGTGTGCTTCACCTCCCCGGCGTGCTTCACCTCCCCGGCGTGCGTGCTCCCAAAAGGCAAATTGCTCTACTCTTCCCTCCCCGCCACTAGTGTCACAGAGCAAATACCTTCACACGTGGTCCTTTAGGGCTTTTAAAGTGTCCCCTCTTTGCTTTCCATTTGTGAATCGTGGCTTCGTAGCCCTTCGGTTTGTCAGAAGGACAAAAGCTTTTCTACCACCCTGAGTTTCAAGCATGGAGGGGTGAGTTCAGCTGCATTTAGTGGCCCTTTGGCCATCGTCTCTGAAGCCAATGGACTTTACTGGGATTGGCGTTGAGCCTCCAATTTCCGAAACGCTCTCTTGCACAATGCAAACTCTGCCCATGTATCGAGAATGCGGCTGTTTAACAGCAGTTAGCTTAAATAAAAAGAGACAAGGCTCCCTGGCTGCAGCTCCTGCGAGAGCAGAGGGGACGCATGCTGACCCGGGGCACAACAGCCCGGCCACGGCCACGCTGTGCGGAGCTGCACCCGTTGGGTGTCGGGGACAGCGGAGCAAGGCAGAGAAAAAGAATCGTCCTCAAGGCATCGCCTCTCAATCTGCAGGGCTTTAGATTTGATACTAGAGTTAGTGCAAAGTTTCCTGCTCCTGCCAAAGAATTTGAAAGTTGGATTTTGAAGTAAAGATCAGCCAAAAGAAGGTGCTTTCTTTGTTAATGAAATCTGAGGTTTTGCTCCGAAGCTGAATGCCAGCACATTCTCAGATTTTTTTTTTTTCTGGAAAGAAAAAAAAAAGGTTGAAGACATTATAAAGAAAGCCAGTTCTTCATGGAGAACGCTGACCCTACTTCTCACCGTCCCCTGGCTGCCTGCGCTGGCCCGAGCACTGGCGGCTCTGCCATGCCGCATTGTCTGCGGAGCAGGAAACGCCATCTGAAGGCATCCAACTAAAGGAACCAAGAAAAATGGAAAAAAGGAAAATGTGAAAGCGTTTAAAGCTGCCGCCGTCAGACTGGCTCTCACCAAAACACAGTCTCAACGTCTAAACAAATGCCTCGCGGATTCTGGAGATCCACACGAGAAATATTTCAGGCTAAGGAACTCATTACCTCAATGAGCAGGTGGTTTCTTTTCCTCCCTCCAGTCCATAAAACCAGCCCAGAGATGTCCCAGGGACAAGATTGTTTTGAAACCACATTAGCATCAGAGCTGCTTGCTCTTGCTTCTGCCTGGAAATTCGCTGACGGTTTAACTCCACCGCTTGCTTAAAATCATATAACAGCATTGCTAAGTTTTTTCCTTGCCCTTTGCTTGGATTCTGGCTCCCTCCATGGCTTTTTGGGATGGGGAAGAGTCACCCCTTTGCTCTAGCAGCTGCAGGGAAGAAACCCCCCCGCCACGGGGGTCTGTACTCACGCTCCCTTTTTTCTTGCCTAGTTCAAGCTCCCAAACGACAGTTTTCTCTGGCTTTTCCCACATGTTATTTTATTATTATTATTCTTTTCCAAGTTGTGGCACGTGCAGAAGGCCTGCCTGCAATGGCTAGTGGGGCTTGCAAAGCCCCCGCTGCCTGGTGGACCCTGGAGAGGGGGTCTCTCCACTTGCCCGTTTTGGGGATCACAGCCCTGGGACTGTCCCCAGCCGGTGCTCCCGGGGCTGGGCAGGAGCAGGGCCAGGCAGGAGGGATTAAGTGAGTGTATTCCAGCAAGCGGGGATGAGTCAGTGTCAGAGAAATGCCAGCTCACGGGGAAGGATGCAGCATCAGCAAGAAACCTGCCCTGGCTTGTAACAGGAAAAAGATGTTTCGCTGCCCAAACCAGCCAGAGGCCTGGGACAGATTAGGAACAGAGAAAACTCCCTGCCAGCACGCACCAGGGACGTGCCAGCGGCTGCAGCGGGCTGGCACCCACTCGGGAGGACAGAGCTTAGTTAATCCCCAGGGCTGCCCACCTTCCCGGCAATTTGCCTGTTTTAAACCAAACTCCAGCATCTCCTCTGGCAGCCGGTGCTGGATCTCACCCTCCGCCTGCATCGCTCCACCTCTCCCTGCAGCCAAGACCTCCCGAAGCGGCCGGGTCCTGCTGCTGCGGGTCCTGTGCAAGCCTGTCCCAAAGCAGGGGACACCCCCGACCTGGCCCGGGGTG
Organism: Ciconia boyciana; assembly: GCF_034638445.1. NCBI lineage: Eukaryota > Metazoa > Chordata > Aves > Ciconiiformes > Ciconiidae > Ciconia > Ciconia boyciana. The sequence continues at coordinate 1,850,116 of NC_132941.1, read as the reverse complement.
CAGCAGGGGAGCCTGGCCTCAGAGCAGCCCGGACACCTGGAACGCTGTTTGCCACTGATAAAATCCTATCCTAAAGAGGTGCATGCATCAGGACAAAATAAAAGTAAAGAAAACAGGCCGTCTACTTTGTGTTTTCCGAGTTATGACAAATGAAAAATGATTCCATTCGCAAAAGATATTTATGCCGAATGCAGCGCTTTAATAAACGAGCACCTTCATAAACTAAATAAATCTGTCAGGAAGCAGGTTTTCAGATCTTTCTTTTGGTGGACATATAGATTTTTCTATGCCATCTGCAGGCCATATTTGTGATGGAGTCAAGTATTATGTGTAAAGGCACCTCTTCTGATGTCTGTTGGGATGGAATTAAACCCGGTGTGAAGCACAGCTGAGTGCCACACACCGCTCATCCCATGGGCGTTGACATTGGGGTCTAATATGAAAAATGACTTGGATTTCAGATCAAAAAAAAAAAAAGGATGTTATCTAATTTAACTGCAACTTCAGCAGATCTCCTTTTCCGGAGCCCTCAAAATCCGAAGAATCGGTGCCCACATCCACTTCAGTCCATGCTCCCTGTGCAAAGCAGCACCGACTGCTTACGGCATGTCCCAACTTTCTCTCCCTTCGATTTCAGCTCCTCCTTAGTAAAACACTGCCTTTTTTTTTTTAAGTTCTCAACATCTTTTGGTAGTTAAATTTAAAAAGCTTGAAATCATCTTAGAAACCTGGAGTTTTAATTATTTCCACATCCTTTGCTTTTAAAACCAGCCTGGGCTGATGCATGCCAGGGAAGGCTCTGCGGGAGGGACCCTCGGCTCAGCCACCGAGCTCGGCTGAACGTGAAAATTCACAAGTATCCCCTTTGCTTCCTTTTTAATTAAGCATGTAATAAGGAACGACAACTTTCATCGCCTGCAAGTGCTACCCATATTAAAGCAGACTTTCTCCTTTCTCCTGCTCCTCCATGGCTGCTGCCAGCATTGCAGCACATCTACTCTGCTCCCTCCTACCCTCGAGCTGGCAGAAGCGGTCCCGCTCCTGACTCGAGGAGGCTATATTTAGCACTTTAGAGAAAAAAAAATAAATACAGTTTTGCAAACTGTAACTAGAAGAATATGTCATTTTGTAGATGTTTTTTCCTCCAGGCCAGACTGCTGGGAAAACATGTGTTTCATTAGATGCAGTAAGTCGTGCAGGTGGTCAGGGCGAGGGGAGCCAGCCCCATGGCAAACATACTTGTTTATTGTTTGGGGAAGGGGCGGGCGGGGGGGGGAAGCCTCAAATGATATCATGAAACCTCCGGACACTGCACTCCCCCTGCTTTAGAAGTGAGGGGGGACTTGCAAACCCTTTAAAGGTGCTTTTCCTGCCAGCATCATCAGAATTGTGTCAGGAGCATTACACAGATATTGGCTGGGAGTCAGGGAGCCCGGGTGCAAGCTTAGCCTGACCTCATAAAGGGACACCCGCAGCCCCGAGGGAGCAGGTCCTCGTAGGTCAGCTCTGGATTATAAACACAACAAGAGCTGGTTCCTGCGCCAAAGGCTGAGCAGCCTTCACCCCAATCCCACCCCCATCACGGAGGGAGCCGAGGCAGCGTCCAGCCCTCGGCGTGATCCGGCAAGCCGGGGAGGGCTACAGCCAGGGACCCTTCCTCCGGCAGCCGCCTTTCACTGGGACCAGTCAGGTCCTTGCTGGAGACCGCATTCCCACCAGCTCCAAGCTCAGCAAGACCTCGGGGACGGAGGGTGCCCAGGCAGGGGCTGCGGTGACATTTCACCCTGCTCCAGAGTGATCCCAGCGCAGGACACCCCGACAGCGCCCGGACTGCACGCAAACGGCATGACCTGCGTCCCTCAGATGCTGCTCACACCCAGCAGCCCCGATCCAGACCCAGTCTGGATCTCTCCAGTCCAGAAACCCTGCTATAACCATCACTACGCAACCTCTCGGCTGCAAAATTAACTACTTCGACTTTCTTTCCATACTCCTATCATGTAAAAAAAAAAATCTTGGTTTATGTAGCCAAGTCTCTATTACTCTTAAGTATGATGTATTGTTAATACATTTATGGAAGCAAAGCCATTCCTTTCATTTAGTGTTATAGCCCGTGTTATGCTACCTACTCACACCTGAAAACCATTTAGGGGAGCTCTGAATTATTGTTCTGCTGCTGTGCTCACCTAGGTCTGTTAGAAAAATCAAACCAGAGCGGGTGGATTGGCTTCTCCTCTGCAGCACTTGGCAGCCTGTCCCAGGCCCCCATTTCAGCTGTGGGGATTTATAGAAGAGGAATCTTTTACAGTATTTTTCACTTCACACACATGCACACAGCCCCTTTTCATCACCTTTCAAAACATTAAGTGGGCCCAGACCAAATGTGAATGCCTTTGATCCAGCCCCACAGTTACCCAGGCTGTTTTGCAGCCAGACCCGCCCCCCCCCCCCCCCCCAATCCACCACTGGGCTGGGCAGGAGAAATATAAAGCAAAGCTGGAACACACTAAAAAGAAATTTTGCAGATATTGCTGGCATGTGGGGGTCTGCTCTGGACTCCCCAGCACCAGAAGTGAACCTGCCATAGCCTGGCAGCAGGGTTTTCTTGCGCTCGAGGTGTTTTCCTTCCCCGTGCAGAGCTTTCCTAGCTCAGGGCCGGGGGAACGATATGCGAAGGCGGCAGCGGTCAACGCTTTGGAGAGCCAGCCTTTTCCTAGCCTCCTTGCAAAGGATGGCACAGGATTGAAATTAAAAGCCCGTTTTTCATTCCCGAGAGCTCACTGTGCAGGGCAGGCAGGCTGTGCCCTGCACCTCCTTCCAATTTATTGCACCTCTGGGGAGGATGAAGCTGTTTAAGATTCAGGATTCACATCCCCATGCCAGAACCCTCTAACGAGCTCAGCAGGACACACAGCCTCCTCAACAGCCACAAGGACAACAACCCAGTTATCAGCACAACTGGCCCCGAAGCACTTGGGGAGGCCCCAGATCCCCAAATTCCCATGTTTTGTCATTTCAACTCCCTCCACTCTCTTCCTCTTACATATGTGCACATTCACAGATGGATACGAACAATATCGCTATTAAAATGCCCAAGTTTATTCACAGAAGAGCATGCAATATGTAAAAAATGAGCGTGCTGGCTCCCCTGCTGCCTGCAGGCAGCTCTCCCCTGCCTGCTCGTCTGCACGGGGACGGTGCTGGCTCGCTCTTGCTCACAGGAAGGGAAATCATGGGAAGTCACCCTGTACCAGCAGCTGGGCCGAGGCATTCCGTCCTCCCACCCCAAAGCCTTTCGGAGATGATCCCAGCTAAAGGAGGGGGGATGTCCCACCTCCTGGGTGGGCTCGGTGTCCCCAGCCCTGCATAATGCCCCACCGTGGAGCAAGCATCTGGGCATGGCATGGCACGGCACAGCACGCCTGGTCTGGCGTGTAGCCCCTGCCAAGGCTTGCCACGCTCAGCCCTGGGGTCACAGGCACTTCGGGGGGACACACGCCAGCAAGGGTGGCTCTAGGTTTTTTTGTCCTGCAGGTAGTGTTTAAGCCAAGGAGACAGAGGTATATGCTAATTCAGCGTAAGTCAAGAATAGAGATGAAGGCGTTTCGCTCTACACAGAGAGATTTCCTATTTGAGAGATGAAATGGGTATTTCCAGCGAGCAGCTGAGATGTTGACAGCAGAGGAGTTGCATTGGCCTGGCTTCATCGGAGGGGGGGGGTCAAGAGCTCCCTTTCACCCTGCGCAGAGCCAGCAAGGAGCCTGCAGAGCCTGGGGAAACGCTCAGGGCTCATTTCACTAGCCCAGGGATACATTTACATGGCACATAGAGGAGCAGGCCCAGTCACATAACTTTGTGCCCACACAAGCGGCATCCTCCAGAGCTGAGCCCCCAGAGCGAGAGCTAAGAGCTCACTCCAGCTTCTCCAACACCGCCTACAGCAGGAGGACCATGCAGTGCTGCTCAGAGGAGAAGCCACCTCTGCAGAGCCCACAGGCAGACCCATGCAGATAACCAGCACCGGGGCCAGGCTGGACCTCCAGGACCCCAACAGCAAAGCACTTAGAGCCACCTGGCACCCATGGGTGCTGCAGCACCCGGTAGGGTCCAGCAGGCTTTGCTAAACAGCCACAGGACAAATCCCATGGTCAGTGCATGGCACCTCCCATGCTTGAGCAGCCACAGATCCCAGTACTCACCCCAGGCAGAGGCTGCCTGCACAGGCTCGCTGTCACAGCCACTTGGGTCACCTCTTCCACGTGCACGTGGCAGCAGGTGCCACCAACAGGACAAGGAACACACGGCGGTCCACCATACACCATCCCCAGCCAGGCAAAGGGATGCTGCCTCACAGCATCCTCCATGCAGAGGCACAGATTCAGCCTGGGAAGACACTTGCTCTGGGTGCAAAGCTGGGCAGAAAGACATCGGTGTCTCTCCAGGACAGACACCCATACCAGGAGAGCTGTAGGACACCACAACTCCTTGCAGCACCAACAAAATACTGCCCTTGGTCCAGCTCCAACCATTTTAAGCAAAGGCTGCTAATTAGCACTTGCAGCCTAACGAGCTCATTTATCTTTGAACTCACAGCTGACAGCGTACTCCTCCTACAGCCCCAAAACAGAGCACCAAGGGGCTGGGGTGCTCCCTCAGCAACCCTGGGGACAGGGACGTGGGGGACAGAGGGAGGGGAAGCAGCTCAGGGTGCCTGAGCCGGAGGGGAGGACCCTGCCTGGTGCATCCCCTGGGAGAGGGCAGGATTTGGGGCCCGCTGTGGCTCTGGCAGCTGCGGTGCTGGATCGGACCCAGGTGGCTCCAGCCCAGCCCGGGCTGAGCACGTGGACGGCCAGAGCTCGTGACATGCGCCCATGCTTCAGCAAAGCCGACCAAAACCTCCCTGTCTGAGCTCTCCCACCGGCTCCCTCCTACCAGCGACCACAGCAGAAGGTGATGAAAATAAGCAGGGAAGAAAACTGGTATGAAGCGGCAGCGAGAGACCTTTTCTCAGCAGTATTTGGCCGAGAGGTGCGCTGCGCACGGCTGTGCTTCCAGCGTGAGTCACCCTGCGGAAGCGGGCTCTCCGTCGCCAGCCCCAAACCCACGTTTCCAACAGGACCCTGCTGACATTTGCCAGAAAATTAACCCGAAGCTGCACAAAACGTGTGCAGCATGTGTGGGTGGGCCGGGAGCGCTTCTGGCACCGGCGAAGGGTCAAACAGCCTCTTAAAAACTGCCAGGAGAGGCGAGAGCTGATGCGCTTTCTCCACGTGTTATGCACAAAGGGTTGCCTGCCCTCGCTCCCCGGCTCGGCTGTGGGGCTGCAGGCTGTAGGGCCAAAACTCGCCCCTCCTGGGCAGAAGAAGCCTGCATTTAAATAAGCATTTAGAAAATAAACATAGCTGCTAGCAGCGATGCTCAGAAATTGTTCTTTTTTGGGGGTGTGAAGTATTGCCCAGCCACCGTGCCCAGAGCACTGCAGAAAGCCCACACCTGCCCAGAGCCGGTGCTTGGAAGGCAGAGGCTTCCACGCTTTGTCTGGGTAAACTGAGGCACGGGAGGGTGCAGACGGCCGAGCACCCCAGCAGCCTCCATCCCCGTGAGTCTCGAGGTCAGCGATTACCATGTGTAAAATAAGCTGAGCTCTGGCAGAGCTGGAAATGCACCCCACCGCCCCCGCTCCGTGGTCATGCTTTGTGGCTTTCCCGGGTGGCTCTTTGTTTGCTTTTATTTATTCTGCTCAAAAATATTTGTAAAAAGCTCTAAGAACGTAAATGGCTTTATGGCCACCGCGCCAAGCGCACGGCTCCGGTTGGCGTCGCGGTGCATCGCTGCTGGGGCTCTGCCTGGCGCGTCCTGTGCATCGTGTGCTGTCCTGTCCCATCCGATGCTGTCACAGCCCTGTGTCCCCGCCGGCACGCTGCCGGGGTGCCCGTCCCCTGCGAGGGCTGAGCACCCCATCTGATTAATACACGAGCAGGTAGCCTTGATGCTGCCAGCCCTGGTCTCCCGCGGCTAAAATCAGGGGTGATGGGGGAAAACGCTATGCATTTTGATAAAAATACGTAATTATTTCACGGCTTTGGTGGAAACTGTGGTGGCCTTGTGCACCTTATCCCCCCCCGGTCCTGCACAGCGTCACGCTATTGGGTTTGCACCGCAGCTGGCTCAGCCCCAGCCCAGCACCCTGCTGCGGCACGGCTGCCCGCCACGGCGGCACCGGCACAGGCTTCGGCTGATGTGGGGTGCCTGAGCCGGGTGGGATTCGGGCTGCTCTGGGTCAGCTGCTCCAGGGCTGGCCGGGGTGGGGGGGGCAATGCGGGGAGACCCCCGGGGAGGAAGGGGCGGCACCCCAGCAAGTCATAGAATCATAGAATGGTTGGGTTGGAAGGGACCTTTAGAGGTCATCAAGTCCAACCCCCCTGCAAGAGCAGGGACATCTTCAACCAGATCAGGTCGCTCACAGCCCCGTCCAACCCGACCTGGAATGTTTCCAGGGATGGAGCATCCACAGCTTCTCTGGGCAACCTGTTCCAGTGCCTCCCCACCCTCGTTGTAAAAAATTTCTTTCTTAAATCCAGTCTAAATCTGCCCTCCCTTAGTTTAAAACCATTGCTCCTTGTCCTGTCACAACAGGCCTTCCTAAAAAGTCTGTCCCCGTCTTTCCTATAGCCCCCTTTAAGCACTGGCAGGCTGCTATAAGGTCTCCCTGGAGCCTTCTCTTCTCCAGGCTGAACAACCCCAACTCTCTCAGCCTGTCCTCGTAGCAGAGGTGCTCCAGCCCTCGGATCGTCTTCGTGGCCTCCTCTGGACCCGCTCCCACAGCTCCATGTCCTTCTTGCGCTGAGGACCCCAGCGCTGGGCGCAGCACTGCAGGGGGGGTCTCACCGGAGCACAGTTGAGGGGCAGAATCCCTTCCCTCGCCCTGCTGCCCACGCTGCTCTGCATGCACCCAGGATACGGTTGGCTTCTGGGCTGCGAGCGCGCGTTGCCGGCTCATGTCCAGTTTTTCGTCCATCGGTACCCCCGAGTCCTTTTCCGCAGGGCTGCTCTCCACCACGCTGTCAGTCCCGCTGTGGGGCCGAGCTGGGCGGGCTCGCTTTTGCACAGCCCCCGGGGCAGGGGGGAGCCCGGGCTCCCCGTGCCCGCAGGCTCCGGCCGCCCCGTGGGGCCGGTGCAGGATGCGGCCGCCGTGCGGGGACGCGGCGGGTGCAAAAGGGGAACCGCGGCCGCCGAGGCTGCGGGGTGGTGGGGAACGCTGCGGTGCACCTGGGTTCAGCCCCCCAAAATGCTGCGGTGCTCTCTGGGATCAGGCCCCCACCCCAAATGCTGCAGTGCACCCTAGGCTCAGCCCCCCAAAATGCTGCAGTGCACCCCGGCTCAACCCCCAAAATGCTGTGCTGCATCCTGAGTTCAGCCCCCCAAAATGCTGCGGTGCTCTCTGGGTTCAGCCCCCCAAAATGCTGTGGTGCATCCTGGGCTCAGGCCCCCGAAAATTCTGTGCTGTACCCTGGGTCCAGCCCCCCAAAATGCTGTGGTGCATCCTGGGCTCAGTCCCCCCAAATGCTGTGGTGAGCTCTGGGCTCAGGCCCCCAAAAGTGCCGTGCTGCACCCTAGGCTCAGCCCCCCCCAAAATGCTGTGGTGCACGCTGCCTCAGCCCCCCAAAATGCTGCAGTGTACCCTGGGCTCAGCCCCCCGAAAATGCTGTGCTGCACCCTGGGTTCAGCTTCCCAAAATGCTGCGGTGTGCTCTGGGTTCAGCCCCCCAAAATGCTGTGCTGCACCCTAGGTTCAGCCCCCCAAATGCCGCAGTGCACCTTGGCTCAGCCCCCCCAAAATGCTGCGGTGCATCCTGGGCTCAGGCCCCCAAAAATGCTGTGCTGCACCCTGGGTTCAGCCCCCCCAAAATGCTGCGGTGTGCCCCAGACTCAACCCTTGAAAGACATTGCAGTGCATCTTGGGCTCAGCCCCCCAAAACGCCGCAGTGCCCCTGGCTCAGCCCCCCAAAAGCCTGTGGTGCCCCAGCTTCAGCCCCCAAAATGCTGCAGTGCACCCTGGGGTCAGTCCCTGAGAAGTGCTGCAGTGCCCCAGGCTGGGACCCCAGAAATGCTACGGTGTGCCTTGGATTCACCCCCAAAACGCTGCAACGTGCTTCAGGCTCAGCCCCCTAAAAATACTGCAGTGCCACAGGCTCGGACCCCAAAAATGCGGCAGCGTGCCCAGGCTCAGCACCCAAAATGAAGGGCCGTAGGAAGGCGACGCACAGAAGCCGCTCGGTGAAGTGCTCGGCTCAGGGCGCGTTTCTCAGCACTTCTCCAACTCATCCTGGCAAACCGGGTGGGAATTGCAGGTGGGGGTGGGAGGGGGTGCAGAGGTCGGGGGAGCTGGGGGGAGCGAGGGGCTTCGGTGGGCTCCCGTCAGCTCCCGTCACCGGCCCCTTTCCCACGTATTGCATGGGGTCTTCCAGCTGGGGAGCAGATCCCGTTTCGGGTGACGTGATCATCGTGGGGATCCTTGGCAGGTTGCCCGCGGGGCTTGGCGGGAGCGATTGAGGGGACCCGGTCACTCTGCCCACCCCGATGGTGTCAACCCCACTCCCGCTGCCCCAGGGAGACTTGGGGGTGCTCGTGCTGCGAGGGGAAAAAGAGCAAGTGGGCCAGGCGTTTCAGGTTTCCCTTTAAAATGCATGTTGGAGGCAACTGCCAAACACATTCACCAAACAACAGACGCGAGCTATGGAAAACCCTTCTTAAATTACCCGGGCTGGCTTCCCACAGCCCAGGACTCTTGCCAGGATGCTCTGCCTAAAATGGAGCCCCGTTTCCATGCCCTCCGCGCTGCAAGAGAGCTCCCAAGTCCAGCCACTTTCCGATCTGCCACCATATCCTCCAGGTTTCCAAATTCAACGTATGCTTTTCCCCAGCGGGAGATGCGGCTTAGCGCAGCCTTAAATCTGGACTCCATTTAAATAGAAATCCGTATCAGGCATTTGCCTGTCTGAGCAGTGGAGGTTCAGCCAGGAAAACCCAGACTGATGAGGGTTAGAAAATGAGCTCCCCCTACGCTCCCAGGGGCTCAACTCGGGTCCCCACTTTGCACTTTGACTTTGCACTGCATCCCCCGTCATTTCTGCTGCTCTTCCCCATGTCCACCCAGCACCTCTCTCTACAGGGGACAATATTGAGACTCTCTTGAGATGCACCCACAGCCCGTGGGGCCCGTGGTACCCAGACGCTGCTGGGTTGGGAACATCCCGGGTAGGAGTTAGCTGAGAGACCTCGGTGCGTGGCTTTAACCTGATATTGTCCTTCTGGTCTCTTGTGCTTTAGCTGTCGGCGCTAGAAGCAAGAGAGGAGCTTTGCAAGAGACATGCGGGGGGTTACCATAACACAGCCCACCGCGGGAGCCACAGCTCTGCCTCGGAGCTGGAGGATGCGGGGAGCATGTCAGGAGCGTGTTGGCTTTGGGGGACGGTGACGGAGCAGAGCCACCCATGCAAGGAGGGCTTCTCACCTTGGTCAGACCGGGGGAAAAGCTGGTTTCGGCAGGATTTTTGTAATCGCCTTGAGTTTTCCCACTCATCACTCATTTAAATCTCTCCTGCTTAGGTTTAAGGTTAGAGCTGCCTCTGGGACCCTGCAGGTTCATCTTCCTCCAGCAGAGAGCAATGAAAAAGCCCCAGGAGACCCTGGCTTCTCTTCTGCACCTTCTGATGCTCATCCCTCTGGTTTTCCACCAAGAAACCCTATATGGGCAGAAAGTAAGGAAGCTGGGAAGTCTTTTTGGAAAGAAGGGCTAGGTCCTGGTTTGCATGAGGCACACGGCAGGCCTTTTATTAAAAATGTAGCCAGGGAGTGGAGCTGACAGCAAACCGAGATGCCGAAAGCTCGGCTCACAGCGCTGCTTCTGATCCGTGCCAGTCCTTCAGCGCCTGCCAGGGCAACTCCAGGTGCTCCCGGGCAGCCCAGCCGTGCCGGCTGGAGACCAGGAGCACCAGGAGCACCTCTGTAAATAGGAGAAGAGGAGGAAGGACATTGCTGTGTCTCACGAAGAGGACGGAGGCTTCACACCTCCTTTGGGCAGCAGCTTTTCACCCAAGCTGAGGAGCCAGCAGCCGTTCACAGGTACCTGAATGAGCCGTCTGATTTCAGAGCTCCTCATGGCACGCGTTAGGTTAGGGAGGCTGAGTTAGAAAAGCGGCTTTTACCAAAAGCCCCCTCCTTTCAAAAGGTCAGAAAACTTCCCCAGCACAGGGCCCGGGTGGGCAGCTCCAGGGGAAGCCGACGTCTCCACGGCCAGAGCTGTCAACACAGAGAGCGACGCTGCACGGGAAGAGCTGCAAATCTGTCCTTGAGCTGCGTGTCCGAGAGGTCACTGGAAATATCCTTGCTGGGACACGAGCCACCAAACCCGTGTCATGCCCAGCCCATCAAAAGATGGCGAACACTTTCAAAGGGCTTCTTTTTAAAAATAATTTTTAAGTCCTTTGCACCCCCAGCCCAAACTCCCGGTTTAGCAGCGAGGTCCCGGCCACCTCCTGAAAAGCCCTAGAAGAACTCGCTGACCTCAGGGTGTTTTCCACCCCGGTTAGCCCAGAGCCCCCAGATAACAGCCGTTACTGGTGTGCTGAGATGCAGGGGAAGGAATGCCTGAAACCACATGCACGTGGAGCGTGGGGCACAGTGACGAGCCACCGCAGGAGCCACCAGCTTGGTGACAGCTGCTGCTGCAAGCCGGTGGCTCTGCGGAGCGGGGGAAATGCAGGTGGGGATGGGCAGCCCCCTTGCAAGGCCAGGGAGAGGTGAAACAGGTTCAGAGGTGGAGATCAGCTCTGCGTTTCCAGCGAAAGCTGTCTCCCCGAGGTGTTGGTGCGACGTCCCTGCCGAGGGACAGGTTTTCTGTGCTAGCTGGCACCGGGTGAAGCTGAGTTCAGAGGGCTTCGCGGGCTGCAAAAGCCATCTCAACACCTGAATAACCACAGTTTTCTTTGGGTAGAGAGAAAAAATAAAAGAGCAGCGACTCTTCTACAGGTAACTCACACCTTGATTACTCTGCAATGAACTCAGGCTGTTCCAGACCCACCTCCAGACAGTGACCCCGAGGGAGGACACACAGACACGGGGTTAACTCCAAGCACATCCCTACTTGTGCTGCCATCAGGAGCTCAGCCACGCGTTGAGTTGCTCTCCTGTGGCTGGGGGACTTGAGGTCTTCGCTTGCGGTACGTGACCGTCCTTTCCGTGCTGTGCTGCCCGGCTGCAGGCAGCTTGCCCCTCGCTGCAGCAAGTCCTGGTGCGGGAGACGGCATCACCGCACGGGTGCTTTGCATCACGCTCCCAACGCTCGAGTGCTGCAGCAGCCACCGACCTACACGTATGGAAGGAGCACACCAGGCAGGGTCAAGCTCTGAGCACCCCAAGGGGGATATATATATATATATATATATAAAAAATACGTTACATTTTTCTCTTTATCTCCCCAAAACACAGCAACCCAAAATCTAAACAGTTCTTCACCCCGGCTCTCGTGCTTTGCTCCAGCCTCTGCCGCCGACGGCTGTTTTTCTCTCTGTCATCTTCTGCGAAGCGTTTCCGATCCGTCACATGCTATCAAATTAGCAGCTATGGCAAGAGCCGGCTACAAACAGGCGCTATGTAAACAACAAGCCACAAGAAGGGGCTGGATTTAACTTGCTGGTGTTGAGAGGCTCCCTCGTGCTTGGCTTTTCGTGGGAATAGCTTTTCCCCCTCGTGAGAGGAGGGGTCTCCTCCCAGCCAGCTGGTAGAGGCTGCTGGCACCCTTGCTGGGGAGGTGAGCGAGGAAGGCTGTCCCTCCTCCTTGCTGGAGAAAACAGCAATTTCCCGCTGGGGTGAGAAGATGATGGGTGCCAGGAGAGCAGCCTGGGACCTTCCGCTCCCAGCCGGCGCAGAGGAGCACCAGACCCCGGTGCTGGCCCGGCCGAACCAAGCTGGGCTTCTCCCCCAAACCCACACTTCAACCACAGCTTCCCCCCTGCCAGAGGTCATTGCTACTGGTCCTGGTGGTTGCTCGGGGACTGGGGACCGGTGGCACCGCTTTGAGGTGGGAAACTCAGCTCCCACCCTCCATCTCCTGCGCTGTTAGAAGTGATTTTCCACCAGGAGGAGCTGCCATGTCTCTTTGATTCCCTTCACATCTTGGAGCTCATTGCCTTTTCATTTGTGCACCACATTCAATTCATACTTGAAACGAGTAGAAATAGCTCCAAGTTCCCCTCCTAGTTCCCTGAGCAAAACGGGACCTTATCCAGGACTAATCTGAACCAGATGACTGCAGCTGAGGGGAAGAGCAAGGAGAGTCAGTAATAGAGAGATGTTTGTTCTTGCTAACAGTGTTTTTAAATGGAAACATCTTGCTTTCAAGTAGAAGGGCTTGGGTTTTCAGTGCGGTCCAAGTGCCAGGTTCTACCAAGTATTGTTATTCCAGATGAACTTTCATCAAAGCAGATGAAAGCCCGTCCCTGGACTTCTCTATAAATTAGCTGCTATGAAATCCAAACATTAACCTCTGTATAATTCACAGCTGCAGTAACTCTGGGGATAATCCAGGACAATTTGCCATGCACAGACTGTATGTAGTACCTATGCTATATTTATTTCAATGTAATTTTAGCCAGCACAAACAATGCGTTCAGCCTTGGCCGCCTACTACACCAGTCCAGCGACGGGAGCGTCTCTGAGAACTGTAACTCATTTTTGATGAGGCAAAGAGCCAGCTCAGTGGATCTTTCCTTAAGAATCAAGTATTTGCTAAGGGAGGACCACACGTCCTTCATTTCAGAGGGAATGGCGTTGCTGAGGAAGAGCATGGACCTGGAAGACACGAAGACTTGTTCCACCCGCCTCTGGGGCGGCTCGTGCTCATGGCAGCATCGGGACCACCACCTCCGATGGCACCATTGGGACCACCACGTCCAACGGCAGCATCGGTCACGGTCAGTCCCTCCAGCGCTCCGGTGGTGACAGAGCCCAGCCAGCCCCAAGCACCGAGCCGTCCCGTCTCCCAGCCGGCCGGGCAGACACCCCGTGCAGATTTGGGACCTGACCTGCATCCCCAGAGCAAAGCCAGCATGGGCTTGCAGCAAGCCACTTGGCCAGCTCCATTCATGAATCATCTCATAACCAGGGCTCTCTGGTGACACGATAATTATGTGTTACGGCGTGGCTTCGTTATTATTCTCATATGTCCGCAAGCACAGCCTGGTGCAATAGAGATGGGTCTTTCCAAGAGTTTCATCAAATGAAGGGCTAAACTCATCCGTGGCGTAACCAGGTCAGCCTCGGAGCTTGCCCCAGAGCCGAGCCTGGCTCAGGCAAGCCAAGTAGCGAGGAACGGGTTGTTGAAGTCTCTCCAGACTTACGATTCGGGATGGGTTCGGCAATATTTCTCTCAGGAGCTTTTCTTGAGCAAGGTGATGTATTGCACTGAAGACAGACATGCGTCTGCAGCGTTTACATGTCCCGAATCTCCTGGACGCAGGCACTGTGAGCCACGCTCTTCCCGCAGCCCCTGCCCCACTGCACAGCCAGCCAGGCAGGCTCCAATTATCCTGACGACTTCCTTTAATTGCTCGCATCCACCAAGGCAGCATCTCCTTCCTCCCGCTCAGCAGCGCCAGTAAATTAAACACGCAGATAAATAGAGGGGTGGGATGAGCCGCATGGCAGGAAGGATGGAAACGCAGCCGTGCTTTGCGCGTGGGCTCCAGATGCCGCGAGGCGGGAAGTGGGGGGGCACAGGACCCCCCCCCCCCCAGTCTGGTTTTGGGAGGGCTTTTGTTAATTAGCCCCGCTCAGGCCCTTGAGCATCTCTCTGCCTGGGTTTGCTCTGCTGCAGCAATGGCTATGGACTTTTGCTTGCCCCAAGGGATGTGCACTGCCACATGCTCCCCCCCCGCCGTGTCCCTGGGGTCCCCTGGCGTCCTCCATCCTGTCCCCACGCCATCCATTGCAGCTGGCGTGTGCTCACAGGCTCGCGAGCTTCCCATCCCCATGATATATGCACCAATTTTATCTCGCAGAGCCGAGAGAGGGAGCCCAAGCCACCCCCAGCGGCGCTCCTCGCCCCAGCCCCTGGCACCCACCAAGCTCCTCGCCCGCCATGGCTGCTTGGCGAGGCAGCATGGCACCGCACCGCTCTCGGCATCACCCACGGACACGCCGTGGGTGGGAAATTCCGGCTCCCTCCAGCAAGGGCCCTGCTCGGCAGCTCTTTTGCAGCAGATGTGTCTGCAGGGGGTTGGGGCTGTGCGGCCTGATCCAGCCCTGCAGGAGTAATCCCGTTGGCCATCCTGTAGGCATCGGGGTGGCACATTCCCACGGGCCGTGTGTGCAGCACGGGGAGCGAGCGATGCTCCCATGTGGCCCTGATGCTGATTTCCTCTGCAGACAACTCCAGCTGGAGGAGCCCAGGACAGATCCTGTGCTGTGCCAGCAGGAGATTTTAACCCTTTGCAGGGGCTGAGCATCTCGCTTTCCCTGGGGGCTGCAGCAGGAGAGCGGGTGCTGTCAGTGCAGGTCTGCACAGCCCCGGCACACCCCCCTCCTCGGCCCCCCACTCCAGTCTGGGGCTTGAATGGGGTCCTAACAAACCTTCAAAGCAAAACCCAATTAACAAAGCCCCTGCGATCTATCACTGGCTTAATTTTCATCCAAAACATAATAAAATCCTTTCCAGTCTGCCAAAAGCCGGATGATTTGGGGTTGGAGTTGCTGTGCTATACTGGTGAAACAAGGAGCCCATGCTATTTTCCCAGCCATGGGGCAAAGCTACGGGCCCGTTCGCCCCCGCCAGCTCTCAGCGGTGCCCCGTGCACCTATTAATGCCATTTTCTGCTGGGACTCGTGCAGAGATGCTGCAATGGCGTTGCTGGCGGGCAGCCGCAGCGCAGGCGCTCGGGGCAGGGAATTGCCCCGTGCTCGGCAGAGCCAGCGCTGCTGCGGCTTCCCCATCACTGCCCGATCCCGCCTTCCCACCCCAGCAAGGGCTGAGCCACCCCAGCGTCCCTCCTGCTCCGTGGCAAGGGCTCGGCTGGCAGGGCTGCATTCCCCGGCCCTCCCTGTCCTCCCCACTCCACCCCGAAGAGGGTCCCAGCCCTTTCCCCAACAGGAGCGTTTCTGGGCTCCCCCCCAGCACACCATTTGGGGTTTGGGGGATGCTGGGGTTTACCACCATATGGAGAGGCCGCGTGGCTGCAGCCTCCCTCCATCATCAGGATCAGGCCCCCAGGAGCCACCCAGCAACGCATGCCTTCCCAGCAGCCTTCCCCTTCTCTCCCTACCTTCACCGGCTGTCCCAGTTCGCCGCTCCAAGCAAGTTGTTTCAATCAGCTAATTGGTGCTAATTAATCCCAGTGGCTCCAGACGAGCACAGGAGGTGCAGCGGGCCCCGGGCGCTGCCGCTTCCACGGCACGAGCGACGGCGGCTGGGGCACGGCAGCTCCTCTAAGGCTTCGCAAGAGCCTGGTTTCTCCCCATTCAGCTTATCTGGGCCTCCATGTCCCCTGTCTCGGTCACCTCCCAAGCTCTGTTTAGTTTTAAGCTTCATCTCTGTCTGCATCGAGCCTCCCGCTTCGGTCACCAGCTCCTGGGAAAATGGGGTTTTTTTGGGAAGAGGTCATCGCTGGGTGGTTCGGGAATTAGAGGTGGCTTCTTCTGCTGGCTAATGTCATTAGCTCTACATTAATTGCATTAACCTTTCTCGCAGTTTCCAGTCCAGCCCACAGCACATGGTTTATCTTTAAAAACAGAGCTGGTTTTTAAAGATGAAGAATTTTTAAAGAATATCAGAGGACAGACATCTTTTACAACTCTCGGTATTCACTTGTTATCAGATCTGCTGATATTTTATGGGAAGGCTCGGCACTAGAATAAAACTCAGTAATCTTTCATCAGACTCTTGAATAATCTCCTTACAAAAAGGAAATCCTTTGTTTACTGGCAGAGTGCTTTTCTTTAAGGAGAACTGGAAATGCATTTGGTATTGGCCTCAGGTAGTTTTAATTCAGCAACAAGAAAATAAGTTGGTGCAACATCGAATCTAATGGCTGGATAATTCTGCGCCTGGGCTGTATCCTGCTGGTTTCATTCCCATGTAACCAGGAAACAACGAGCTAAAATGCTATGTTTTCTAAGTGTTGCTTCTCTCATCTCCAGTGACGGGGAACTATAAAAATGTGAGAAAATGCTTGTGTTTTGTGGCGGGTGCAAGGGTGCAAGGCCAGGTGATGCTGGCCACGGCTAGCAGGGATGTTTCACGGCCTCCTGGTACACTGCACCCCTGAATTTATTTTGAGTCGGTGCCGTCAGGAGGTCGGTTTGCTCGGTGGTGAGAAGAGGAAGCGCGATAAAATGACACAGATTTTATTCCTGTGCCAGTGACCTCATAGCAGCTGTTTGGGCCCCGGGCTGTGGAGGTACCCGGGCACCCAGCCGCACGGTGGGACACCGGAGCCCTGAGTAACCCTCTGCATCTGAGTGTCACCTCCAGTCTGGGCCACCCTTCATTCGCCTAGAAAATGGGAATGACAGCGCTGGGACAAAGCAGTGGTCTGTGGTGTTGTCACTTGTCACTGTTTATAATAGGGGGGGAAAAAAAAATCGCCTTGTATGCAAAGGGAAACGAGCACATGGATGGATGCTTATGGATGCTATAGGACCCTACTACGATGCCCAGGCAGGAAGGTGCGAACCCTGCAGCACATCCCCAGCTCCTGCTGCAGAAAACCGATGATAAAATACGTGACTCGGTTGCAATCGCCCTGCGGAAGCTGGCGACGCAGCCCGTCGCCTGGTCAGCGCCCAGAAACCCGCCTTTATTCTTCTTGCTTTGGAGAAAGGAGACCTATCGCACTCCCAGTGTATACACACTGGTCTTACTGGTCACCACTGGACCTCGCTGACCTCCCGGGCGGCCGCCATCCCCTTGCGCATCACCGCGGGGGGGGGGGTTGCAGGTGCCTGCCCGGCTCCCGCCCCCGGGAAGGGGAACCCGGGGTGGCAAAGAGTTAAAAAATGGTTTTTTCTTCCCCCCCCGCCTTGGCTGGCCGCCCTGCCTGCCCTGCCTGCCCTGCCTGCCCCGGCCCCCTCCCGCGCGGGAGGCGGCTGCTCCGTCACGGCGGCGCGGGCTGACATCACCGCCGCCGCCGCGCCAGCACCGCCGCTTCGGCTGCTCGCCCGGCCGGGCTGCGGGCTGCGGGCTGCGGGCTGCGGGCTGCGGGCTCCCCGCTCTGCT
Organism: Ciconia boyciana; assembly: GCF_034638445.1. Classification (NCBI taxonomy): domain Eukaryota; kingdom Metazoa; phylum Chordata; class Aves; order Ciconiiformes; family Ciconiidae; genus Ciconia; species Ciconia boyciana. The sequence goes on along the minus strand of NC_132941.1, from coordinate 1,832,845 downwards.
GCAGCCGCTGGAGCCGGCTCCTCTGCAGGGAAAACGCAGCGCAGCCTCCCCCCTTCCCTCCTCCCCCCCCGCCCCGGCGGCCTTTTTCCCTCTATTTTTTTCTCCCTCACCCCCCCGCTTTTTTTCTCCCTCCGCTCCGCGCATCTCCCGCTCCCCCCCGCCGCCCGCGGAGCTCTCTCCCCCCTCCGCCACTTCCCGCATGACTGTCACCGAGGTAAGGACCTGCCGCGCCGGCCCCGCGACCTGCCACCCCCGCCCGCTGCCCGCAAGGTGCCGCGCTGGGGGGCGGAGCGGTGTCCCCGGGTTGCTGTTTTTATTTATTTTATTCTATTTTATTTTTTCCCCTCGCGTCTCCCGGTTGCTCGGCCCCTCCAGCTCGCAGCCGTGCTGCATTTTTAACCCTTGGAGCAGCCGGCCGGGAGGGCCGGGGGGGGGCTGATGGGGGGCCGACCCCTCCATAAGCCGCTTTCCGCGGCCGCTCGGCAGATGCTGCCCAGAGCTCTACAGGTGGCTGCCGGCTTGTCGCGGGGGGGGGCGGGAGACCTCGGGAATGGGGCTGGGGGGGATTAAGGGACGGACGGGGGGGCTGCGGGGTGGAAGGGGCTCGGCAGCGGCTGAGCAAACCCACCCCGAGCAGAGCTGCTGGGTGTGGGAGGTGATGCGGAGCCGCTCCGGTCCCCCAAATCTGCCCTCTAACCGGCTGCTGGCTCAGCCTGAGAGCTCTGCTCTCCCGAATTGCTGCCGGTGCTGCAGAGGGGAAGGTTTTGCTCTCTGGGGACCGTTTCCCCATTTCTCCCCGTCCCCACGATCCCTCGTAACAGGGAGCCCAGGTCGTCACCTCCAGCTCGCCCCATCCCGCAGCGGGTCGGGGTTGTGCCAGGGTGAATCTGCCACCGGGGTGGTCCAGAGCACGCAGCGTCCTGCTGAATTAGTGCATGATATGGCAGCGTCCGGAGGAAAGGGGCCACCTCCGGACTGCGGGAGCCGTGGGACTTTGGGAGGGGAGCGGTCCAAGGTGGACCCGCTTGGCCCAAGCCCTCCCGCTTGCTCTGCGGCCCCGACACAAGGATGTGGTTGTGCCGATGAATCTAATGGTTCATAGACTCGAGGGGAAACAGCAGCCCCCCTGCCTCGGGAAGCCCCCCGAGCGAAGGGCTGCCTGGCCCCACGGTGGGCAGGGTCTGGCCATAGCTGGAAGGGTCTCAGCAGGCTGCGATCGCCATCCTGGGGACGGGACTGATGGGGTCCCTGCGGGTGTTTGGTGCCACACCGCTGATCCGGGCTGTGGCACGGCTCACAGGGCCATAGAGCAGACTTGCTGGGGCATGGCGCTGAATTAAGTAGCTTGGTGCGTGCAGAGTGGAAGCAAACGGGACCGAAGCTGTCGTGGTCCTTCTCCGAGCCCTGAGGTGGGACGTGTCCGGGGAGGGAAGCGGTAGCTGTGCTCTGTTTGCTGCCTTTCACCCCAAATATTGCTGGCCTCCCCGGCGGCAGGGGACACGCGGCAGGGGCACACGTGTTGGCATGAGCGTGCTGGGGACGTCCAACGAGCCTGAAGATGCTCCAGGGCCGACACTGGTGTGTGCCCAGGCTCCTCAGTGAAGAGGCTGCTGGGGAGGAATCGCTCTCTCCCGTCTTTGTCCTTAGCAAATAACTTGCATTTTGCCTGCTTGGCTTTTGCTGGGTGGTCACCAGCGTTTGCAGTTGTTGTTGGGTATTTCCGAGCGCCTTGTGCTGCGTCGTGCCTTCCCGCAGCCCCTGCCAGCTCGACAAACCCACCAGCATCTGTGTTGACGAAAAAGTGTGTTTCCAGCTCTTCTGGGTGCTGAGAGAGGGCTTGATGGACGGACCTGAAAGTTCAATCGGGTTGAAAGAACTACAAACTTACTGACAGCAAGTGTCACAGTTTTAAGCCAGGCTGACTAATTTGTGGTGCTCGTTAACAGGTTTTTTTTCCGAGTGCAAATTGATTTATTCAGAGCTATGTTGAGAAAAGGCCGCAGGGCTGTAAGGAAAGCACCTTCAGTAGGACGGGAAAGGACTCTGCTGTTAATTTTTGGGGAATGGAGGTGTAAACTGGGAAGATCTATACCCTGTGCACAGGGTAGGCTTTTGCTCAAGCAGTGTAAAGCTCTAAGACACCCTATAGATATTATTTCCTGCAATATGGACTATCCTGATGCAAGCTCAAGCAAGCCCAAGAGCAGGCTCCTGACCTGCCACGGCATCAGCGCCGGGGTCTTTCCAGGCGAGTTGGGACACGGACCCCAGCACCGAGGTGGAGAACGTGTCCTTCACTCACCGGTCCATCCCCTTGGTGCAAGGCTGGCACGCACGGCCCAGGCTGATGTGGCAGGGGAAAAAGAAAGCGGCACGAGGACCCGTGGGAGAGGAGATGCTTGTTCTGTGTGGTTTTGGCTGCCAGGAGTCAGCGCGAGGTGGTGACTCGGGGAAGGGTCCAGCGCCCCGAGGCAGGAGGGAAGGGGGGGGTTTGGGGACGGGGAATCGTGCGTGTGTTCCCATGGTGGGGCAGGCGAAGGGGGGAGCCCTGGGCGACTTCTGGGGTCTTTGCATCCTGCCCAGCAGCAAAACCAGTAAACTGTCTAACTAAAACCAGTAAAGCCCACAGCTCCCAGTGCTGCCAGGGGCAGGCATTTACAGCGTTCCTCCAACAACTCCTCCCATGCTGGGGCCGCTTCCCAGGCGGAGCTGGATTTTACAAACTTTGCAAATATTCCCGAGCAACTCATGCTTAGAGGAAAATTGATTTGAAAATCAGGTCAGGGTGCCTAACACCAGGCAGAGCTGTCCTAGCACCAGCCTGAGGCATGGAGGCACAAAAAGCTTTTCTTGGGGTGTGGGGGGGGCTGAGGGAAGGCAAGGAGGGGGCAGAAATATCTGCTGTCAGTATGTGAAACAAGCTGGTTTCATCCGTGTCTCAAGCCACCCCCTTCCCTCCCACGGGAAGCGATGCAAGCAGCCGCAGCGCATCCCCAGACCTCACTCTTTTGGGGGAGTTTGCTACCCAGGAGAGTTTAAGCAGGTTATAAATAGGATGCAGAAGGACCGATTGAAATGCAAAAAGAGCCCACGCCTCACGCTCGGGGATCTGCCCAAACTCTGTGACACCTCCCTGGCATCGCTGCATGGCATGGCGTTGCATGGCATTGCATGGCGTTGCATTGCTTTGCATGACACAGCATGGCACGGCATGCAATGTGATGTGATGTGATGTGATGCCATGCCGTGCCGTGCCATGCCATGCCATGCCATGCCACACCAGCTCTGCCTGGCCAGGGCTTTCTCCAGGCTCTGCAATAAGAGCCACCGAGGTGGTGGCCTTCAGCTGAGATGATGCTGTAGGAATCAGGGGCAACTTCATCCCTGCTGTAGATCAGCTGGTCCTGCAAGGGTCTGGGCCTTGGGTTTGGTCTCTGTTGCTTGCAAACAGAAAACCAGCCCAAGTGTGTTATGTATAAAGAAAAGGGTCCGTGTTACGAACCTAAACAGGCGGACTCGCTTGCAAAAGCAATAGGCAAACAGTGCTGACAGGCCTGGGTCTCATGGCAAACGGGGAATTGCTCGATGGCTGTGGTTTACTGGTGAGTAATTCCTCACCCGGGTGACTTTCTGTGTATACCAGGGAGCAGGAAGAGCACGAAGCCGGGCTGATGGCGGGCGGGCGGCACGGGGCTCGGGGGAGAAGGGATGTGAGTCACAGGATGGAGAACAGAAGTGGGAGGAAAGAGCCCACGGCTGGGCTCTCCGGATTTATTTGCCATCGAAAGGGTAACGGCATCTTTGGAGATACCCAAGTGGGAATCCTGCGGTCAGGGAGGGGCTAGACAAAGTTAACCTCCGAGCAGGGCTGGTGCTGGGTGTATTTTGGCAGACCTCTGAAGGCACGGCAGAAGTCCCTTGGTATGGCAATGGTGCTTCCAGCTCCCACCCATCGCCGGAGGCTGTTTCCAAAGCCCTAAATATAATTAGCCATGAACACAAGTTAATGGGGGCTGGGTGCGTGTTAATTTGGGGAATATAGTTTTAAAATGACTGGAGGGTTTTCTAAAAGACGTCGTTTAAAAGAGCATGCCACCTGGGAGGTCCCGTGGCGTGCATTAGCCTGAATTATCCTACGGTCTCCTCTGGCTTTATTATGTATTAATTGGCATTAGTCATCGAGCCACGCTGCCTAAATAACGGCTCATCCTCATAGTTCAGGAAGCAGATGAAGCCAAAACCAAAACCCAGAGAGGAAATTGCAACTATGGCCTGGCGTGATCAAACGCAGTGCATAAATGATGCCCTAACGCGGGTAAATAGTAATTACCGCAGAGGGCCTTGACTGGGAGGTTACGGTTACAACGCCGTGACCGTGGCAGCCGAAATGGCGTTCCCGATGGCGAGTCGCGGTGTCCTCTGCCTTGGCGGTAAGGGCAGATTTAGAGTGTCTGGGGCAAATGCTGATCCCGTGGAAAAGCTGATGATACTGGTTCGATCAATAGAAAGCTTGCTTGAAGGCACCGGGCCATGTTATCAGGGAAAATGGCTTTGCAGATATTAGGCTTTGGACAGCACAGCTTGACTTTATTTCTGGAGAAATAACGGGTGAAGCCTTCTCTGGGTGGTTTGCTAAAAATGAATTCGATGAAGCACTGTGTGTGCTCTGATGCTTGAGAAACGGCTCCAAATAATATTAATAAAACTCACGTTAATGAATTAGGTGCAAGCTAACCAACGTACCTAGCAAATAGATGAACGGGATTTATCATTGCATGGGGCTTTGCTCATGGTGTTCAGATCAATAGGGCTCCTTTAACCCTCAACCCAGCCAGGGCTGTGCACGGGGGAGCGGGGCCAGGTCCCCGCGCAGGACCAAATGTCACAGCGAGCCGCTGGCACAGTGCTGTGACAAAGGGCAGATGCTCCTCCCGGCCGGAGAGGGGCACGCAGGCAGCGGTGAAGGCAGAAACAGCCCGTGGAGGGTGTGGGAGGAGCGGGGCTTTTTCTGCCTCTTGCTGCCTTAAAATCCGTATCTTTTTAGTTGGGGTTCAGCGATGTGGCAGTTGGAAAAACCTCGTTCATTTGGGCTGCCCAGGCAGACATTGCTCATAAGTAAGTAATCGGGCAAAATTGGGCAAAATTGGGCAAAATTGTGCAATAAATAAGCAACTGAGCAAATGGATCCCCGAGGTGGGTTTGAGGCAGGGATGGAGGGATGGTGGCTCTTCTGGAGGAGCTGCTTTGCAGCACCTGATGGATGGAGATCATGCAATGGTGTGTGGTGCCACAACTGGAAGGGAATAATGAGGTCGCATTGCTTACCAGCTGGTCTGGGGTGGAACAAGGCAGTCAGTACTGAATTGTTAATAAAGCCCAAAACAAGCCCCCTTGTCTCCAACAGTGTGGATGTTCACTAATCTTTAGCTTTGGTGGGATTTCTGGGGGTTGGGAACAAGCATCACAGGCCGCTTTGAGTCTAAAAATGGAAGCTCCCCGTTTCAAGAAGTATTACTCTCATCAAAGGCAACTTGTCTGGCCTGCGGCTTTTTAATGAGTTTTAATTGTGATTCAATGCAGCATTAATCTGGCGCTTTAATATTGCCCGTCTGTGGCCAGCAGGCTCGCTGGGCACTGTAATTCATACCCTGCAAATGCAACGCAGAGTCGTCCCCCCCCTTCTTCTTCTTTTCATGGAAATTTTATCAAATGATGAATAGTTCAATTCATTACCCAGCTAGCAGAGAGCTCGAAGGAGTCGAATCCTGGATTCCTATCTCCCGAGTCAGTGTGTAATTACCCAAATCTGGCAGCAGGCAAAATCTACGTGACGGAGCCAGCTGCTAGAGTCCCCCACAAATCTGTGAATCCCATCGTTCCCGGGCTGGGAGGGGACCAGCGCCAAGCTCAGCTCCCAGAAATCCCGCGCTCCTTTGTTCATCGCAAAGCTGTTGGCAAAGCCCCATCGCTGCGGCTCTCCGGCTGGAGTTGGTCTGCAGAGCCTCCAGCATCGCTGTGAAAAGCTCCAGGAGCAAAACTGCCCAAGGAGAGGCCGTGCCAGGGCAGTGCTGGAGCAGCCGAGATGTTGCTTGAGTTGCAGAGAGCAGAGAAATAGGGCTAAACCCTTCAGAGCCGAGCCCAGACCGGGGTCACGCTATGGCACGCAGCTGGTGAGCATGACGGGGACCCTGCTTGATGGGAAACCCGGGCATCCTCGAGCAGGGCAGGGTGACAGCCGCCTCGCTGCACCAAAAATGAGGCTTTCCAACCTGTTGCTCCATACTCACGTAAAAGCACGGCCGAGGAAGCGCCTGCTCCTGCTCAGCACCAGGAAGGGGGGTGTGCCTGCAAGCTTGCAACGCACTGCCCTCCCCGTCCGGGTCCCGACCGCAGCCCCCGTCCTGCTGACAGGATGCGGACCTGGATTTTCCCCTCTCAGAGCGGTGGTTTCTTCCGCCGACAACCTGCTGCGTGAATCCCTCAAACAAGCTGTCGGGTCTTATGGAAAAACCCTCACCCACCTCCTGTGCCGAAGGGTCGGGACTAGCCGCGCTCCAGCCAAGAAGCCCCGTGGCGCAGCCGGGGAAGCTGCTGGGGCCAGCCCGGGGACGTGCACGTGCCTGTGTTGGGGACTGGGGGATGCCAGCGCTGGGCATCGCTGTCACAAGAGTTAATGCTGTTTGGTTTTGGCAACGGGAAAGACCTAAAAGGCCGGTTCCCGGGGTTGTAGGGGTGCTGGGGCTGTCGCCGAAGCCCGAGCTGTTAGCGATGCAGGGATGAGGGTCCCTTTGCAGCCGTGGCTGTCCCTTCGGACAGCCCAGCCCTGGCTGCCTTCTGCTCTGAGCATCCCTGCTCTCCGCCTGTACAATAGCTGCTATAAATTCCTCAAAGAATAATGGTCTCTCTGTCCACGCACAGGACTCTCTCTGCCTGCCCGCCCCAAGGCACGCCGGCCCCTCGCAGGGGCTGGGGGGGGTCCAGAGTGATGGGGGCCACATCCTGACCCATCCGTGCCAGCAGCACCGGGAGCGTGGCTGTGGTGCTCGGGGGTCCCATGGCTGCAGGTGGGCTGGGACCCCATCCCCACGGTGGCTGCCGGCACCCAGAGCCTCTGCACTGTTTGCTTTGGCACTCGCTGTCCCCACCGGTGAATGAGGGGTTGCTCAGCCCACGCTATGAAATCCCTGCTCGCAGCTGCGATAAGCAGCCGTTTCGCCATGCGGGGCGGGGGGCTGGATGAGAGCGGGGGGCCTGGAGCTAATCCTAATATCATTAGGAATAAGCTGCCTGCGGCTGCGCTGGTGTCGGTGGCCGTGCCCCGGTGCGTGTTGGCACCCGGCATGTCTCGAGCGCGTTTGGTGAAGCCGAGGCTCAGGCTTCGTGCCCGGTGGGGGCTTGGGGCAGATGGCAGCGGTGCTGCTGTAACCAAAGGGTTTCCCTTTCTTCCAGGGTCGAGGAGCGCCCACGGTTCCCTGAGCCCCGCGTCTGTTCCTGGGTGTCAGGGGGCACCCGACGAGCCCGTGGAGCCGAGCAGGGCAGGTGAGGACCCCGCGCTGCGCCCGTGCCCCGATGCACCCCGGGGCGGCCCTGGGGGGGACCGGAGAGGGATGGAAACAGCCCAGGGACATGGCAGCCCCTCTCACCCGCTCCGTGCCATCCCCAATTGCTCCGCAGATAGCTGGGCAGGCGGTTGCATGGCCAGAAAAGCATTTTTTAGATCAAGAGTGCAGCAGCTGCCGCAGATCTCCTCCCCCCAAATTTGACCCTGTACCCCAAAGAAGCTCTGTATGTCAGAAGAGAGCAGATCCACGGAAGACTCAGTCCTTGCAGAAATGCTGAGTCCTTTAAGCAAGTGACCAAAAAGCTGAATGGGCAAAAATATCGCTTGGGTGAACACGAGCGAGGCCGCGGTGTGCAGCGAGCATCCCATGCGAGCTCAGCCCGCGGGACGCCGGCTCCTGCGCCTGCCCAGGGGCTTCACAGCTCCGGGTCGGTTCGCTACAAACCTCTGGCAAAGAGAGTCTCTTTGGCTGCTCTCATAATTATATTAAGTGCAAAGAAACCTGATTCTAGAGCGTTGTGTGCTAAAATACAAGGCAAAATAGGGAAAAGGCGAGATCTGAGGCTGTGGCGAATGCGTGGACATCACGGGGCGGGGGAGGAATATCGCAAATGTTCCTCCTTGAGCTTCCCTCTGCTCTTGTTTGGGCCGGAATAACAAGTCTCTGTTTTGCTTCTGTGGATGGCTTCCCCCTTCCCGGGAGCCGGCGCACAAGGCAGGGCTTGTCCGGGCTCCAGCTCCCCGGCGGGCACCGCACGGGCTGGCAGCGGGGGGGTCGGTGCCCCCCACGTCCCGGCCCCGGCCGTCCTCTGACCTTCATCCACCCAGGCTCTGGCACTTCCTCGCGCTGGCCAGGAAACGGGTTTCTGAAGCCTGAAATATTTAGAAGATAGTGTTTGTTTTTCTTCTTTTTTTTTTTTTACCCCCCCTTTTCTTTCCTTTCCTTCTTCTCTTTTGGAAAACTTTTGCCCCCAACTGGGATAAACTTCCAAAAAACCCTTGTGGTTTTGTAAGCTGTCCAGAAATGAATGGCTCCGTGCGGGAGCGGCTGGGAGGGGAAAGGAGCCGCTGGAGCCCGAGCCACGGGATGCTGCCCCGTGCCCCAAAGAGCACCCCGGCGTGCTCGTTCCCGGGGAACATTTTGGGGCCTTTGGGTGGAAAACAGCAAGTGAGGGAGAGTTGTCCGAGGTGCTCACCCATGCACGGTCTCCCTGCTTTAGAGAAGTCCTCTTTGCCAGGATAAATAAGTTTCGGTGATTCATGTCCCATACAAAGCTGGGGCTTGGTAAGGATTTTTTTCAGGCTATCAGAAAAGGAGAAATCTTAGTGCTGCCAGCAGTCCTTTTTGCCCCAATTTTTTTACCCTCACCCACCGAATAGCATCTTCCCAAGCAGTTTCTTACCCATGGGGTCCGGCAGCCTCCTTCTCCCCACCATCCCCCAGCCCTTTAACACCCGTGCGTGTGGCTTTTCCCCTCTTTACGATTAAAAAAGCAGGTGAGTTTAGGAGGGGCTGGATTTATGGCATCCTCCCACCAGAGCCTTTCTCTTGTTATACAGGCAGCCCCGCTTATTCTGCTTAAAAGTGCTTTATCCTGGCTGGGAAAAAAAACTGATGTGACCAAGTCTCTTGACTCAGTCTTCTTGATGACGTGTGATGCGATGTGAAATAACGCTCATGGACGAGCCCCTGGCTCGGTTACCCGACTATCTCAACACATGAAAAGAGACTTTTTTTTGCCTCTCTGAGTTTCCTAAAAACCTCTCAAGTTGAGAAAAAGCATGCAATATTTTTGCCCTCCAGGAAAGATTATTCCAAGAAGCTGGAGGAGGGTAAAATCCTGTGGTCAGTGACCCAGGGCAGCTCCGGGGGCCAGAAACGCTTTGTGCTTCATCAGGATGTTTCCGCCGGCTTCGCGGGGTGGGAAGGAGTTGGGAAACAGAGTGGGAGGAAGATTGTGCTTGTTTGCATAATTTATTGACAAGCGTGAGATTTGTGTTGCTTCTCAGCACGCGGGCCCAGGAGAGGTTTGGTTTGCCTCCCCCGGAAGGTTTCCTGGGGGGAAAATGGTCCAAGTTGGGGCCCCCGCCGGTCCCGCAAATGCTGGTGCCAGGGATGCTTTTTGCATCGTTCCCGGGCAGCCTGTGACATCTGCGGGACCGTGTGGAGTGCCCGGGGCGGGTGCGAAGCAGCACCGTGGTCAAGGAGGGATGGGGACTTGCGGGGACAGCCCGGCCCTGTGGCCAGGAGACATCTGGCCTTGCTTGGTGCTTTTTTCCCAGCGGCTTGGGAAGAGGAGAGGCTCTTCCCAGGCAGTCAGGGGGCTCTAGAAAGAAGAAATCGTTGAGAAGTTGAACTCCAGGGAAATCCCAGTCACTTCCTTCCAGGCTGGAAAAAACTCAGCTGGCAGATATCGCTTCAGAAACGTTCATCTGTCTTTTGTCCTTTGTTCAGACCATGTTAATGGGATTAATCCTTAATATTTGTAAAATCAACCTACTGCCCTTTACAAGTTGGGTAAACACGGAACTCTCTTTGCCGCTTCTTGTCTGCGCACTAAGGACAAGCGGCTTTCCCACAGCCAACCGAGCCTGCCAAAAATCCCGTCTTGGGCCTTTTCCCCCACTCCGGGGTCACCGTCGTGGAGTGGGGGTGCACCCCACCACCCCAACGGGTGCAGAAGCGGAGATCTGCTCTGGCTCTTGGCAGCTCAGCCCCACTTTGGGGAGGACCAAATCAGAGCAGCGCTGCCGTGGGGACACTCTCAGCCCCTTGGGAGCTCTGCCCTGGGCTGTACGACTGCCTGATGTCCCCGGTCTCTCCTCTGCCTGGACGTTGCCCCAGTGCTAATATCATCACAGCATCGTACATCTAATCATAGCATTGATCTTGGGGGCAGGGTGCTGCTCGTCCTGTTGGTGCTGGCTGCTGCAGAGCACCTGCCGAGGTGCTGGAAGGCAGGCGCGGGGCGAAGCTGGCGCAGGGACACCTGGATTTGCAGCACAACCTTGGAAACCGCCTTTCGGAGCATCCCAACGTGCTGCTGTCCCTGGCCCCCTTCACTGGGGCTGCTCTGGTAGAGCTCTGGGATGCGGGCACGTGGGGCAGAGCGAGCCCAGGGGATGCCCAGGCTCCTGCCTGCCCGCCCGAGTGTCATCTCCTCATGCGGGGACATCACCCCGTGGAGCTTCACGGCAGCCCTGGTGCTGCTCCGTGGGTCAGGGCTGAGCGTGGGGCAGCCCAAACGCACCCCTTAAGCACAGCCACCGCTCCTGCAGCACTCGTGTCTCGCCATCGGCGGGGGCCGTCCCCCTCCCCTGCCGTCCCTGCCGGGGGGAGAGGTTCGGTGTGTGGGTGCATCGGTGGGGGGCACCTTCCCGGGGCACAGCACGAGCAGACGGTGCCAGCCCGCCCGTGAAGGAGGCAGCCAGGCCACATCAGCGCTGGTGCTCCTGCGCTGCAAGGCAATTAAATCCATCATCTCCTCATTCGCTATAGCAAACAGGCAAATGCAACCCCCCCCCGAGTAAGGGCACAGCGAATTCAGCATCAAACCCCAAGTCTGTTTTTTTTAATGCAGCCTTAACCCAATGTGTGGTCTGGGGGCTCGGCCGAGCCCGCGCCGCAGATGTCCCACGTGCCAGCGTACGGTCCTCCGATAGGCTGGCAGCATCTCCCGCCACAGAGCAGCCTGTGAACCGGGCTGCTGCTGCTGGGAGGGAGCTGCCAAAGGGGTGCTCTATGGGGTGAGACCTGAGCTACGCCCCACACCGACCCCCAGCCCCCTCCGCGGGACGGAGGGGATGGGAAGATGACCTCCTGTTTTATAGGAACGTGCTCTTTTACGAGGCCCCGCTCAGTGCTTTTATTCCGGTGTTTATTAGAGCCCAAAGGTGTTTCCTGCGGCTGGGTGCAGAGCCGAAGCCATGCGCTCAGCTTCCCTCTGCCGCTCCAGCTGGTTGTGCCATCAGCCAGATGCATAAATAAGGAGAAAACAAGGAGCTTTGCTGGTTACCGTAGGATTTGGGTCTCCAAAGTCTTGTCAAGAGCAGGCTGAAGGGCTCTCCCCCCGAGAGAAGAGGGGGCCGATGGCACTTCATCCTGCCGTGGGTGCGCGTCGCGGCGAGGGACGAGGACCGGCTGGCAGGGGTGAGGACCGGTGTGCCCATGGCTCTGCACGCTGCTGAGCTCTGCCCGGCACGGTGCCCCGGGGCTCCACGTTGTGTCAATAAAGCAAAAATTATGCAATTGCTTATCAGCTTTTCATGGGGATCAAACCCATATCAGGACCAGGAAAAAAGGAGGAGACTCTTTTCTTTGTTCTTGAACATTTATAACTAATTTGGGATAAGTATAATGATTTTCTTGCTGAGGAATCGAAACATGCATGGAAAAACTTGATCTGAAAGAAAAAGCAGCTTCAAGATGCTGATGGCGTTTGGGACTGGGTCCCTGATGCTGGCAATGGAGCATTTCTAGGCGGCATTTCTGCCCGCTGGCAGCCGTGGAGGGGCTTGCACTGGTCTCCGTGAGACCCCGGGGCAGGGGCTCGGCCAGCCGAGTGCTGGGGTGAAGCAGAGCTGTGACCGTCCCCAGCAGACCTGTGACCGTCCCCAGCCCCGGCCCGGGAGCCACCGCGCTCTCACGGCAGCAGGAGATGGATGAGGTCCTGCAGATAACTGATGTTATCTTGGAATCAAAACTACCAAGCCATCCAAACCGTAATAGCTGCATGGAGGCTTAATGGGGAGCTTTATTCCTCATTATCGACGTAGTTATTCTGTAATGGGATGTGCAGTTTTGCCTGTCTCATAAATACCCGTAATCCGCTTTTTAGTGGTCAATATATAATCCTGAACCATATAACTATCAAACCCCTTCTTCCCCTCCAGCCCCTGTAACTTTCTCAGGATGGCAGGACTCGGTTTTGGGGCTCTGATCATCATTGCTGCTGTGCTGGCGTGTTGTCAGCCCGGTGCGGGTGTGTGGGGCTCTGCTCACTGTCCCCGACGCCTGGGGCTGTTCCTTGGGGGGACATGGGCTGGGAACCCGTCGACAAGCTGCATCCGTCAGCCTGTGCTGGATTTCATGCAAACCACCTTTTTTCAAATGTCAAGCAAGTGCTTCTTGCAGAGAAGCACAAATTACAAAATTGAAGCCTTTGAAATGGCACCGTTTTAAACGTTTGCTCGGTGGCAGCGTGCAAAATGGCTTTTCCCCATAGCTGAGTGCAAGCCCCCATTTCTGCTGCTTGCAAAAGCCGGTCGCACTGAAAATATCCAGCAAAAAAAAAACACTCCCCATTTTGTGCTTCCCCAAGGAAGGGGCTGCCCTGGGGAGGTCGCGTGGACCAGCCCCTCGCCTGTCGCGTGTGCTGCAGCCCCACTGCCATGTCAAGCTGTCCCCGTGCCGGGTTTGGGGCCGGATCCTGCCCTGGCTGCGGAGGCGAGGGGCGGTCAGGCCCACGCCGGTGCTTCGGGGGCTCGGAGCGGAGCAGCTGACTCGCCAGCAAACTTTATCTGGGCATATGAATAGGTGTTGCTTTACATCCCGCTGCTGATCCCAGGGCTGCTGGGCAGGTTAATGAGCACGGTGCCAGGCTGTGTATGAGTCAGGTAATGTGCCGTGTACGTAAATGCCTCCATTTGCTAACGGTCGCAGGAGCGAAAACTATTTGTGTTGGAACGACTTTCTTCTCTAGAAGAAAGTAGGCAGCAATGCGTAATTATCCTAAACGGGGCTGGCAGTCAGCGGGGAGGAGGACACGGGGGTCAGCGTGATGGCTGCTGCCAGTGGGGCTCAGCCTCGTGCCCTGCCGCCGGCGATGCTCCGGCTCCTGCAAAAACTGCCCGGGAGCGTCCCCGTGGGGGTCGGATCCTCGCCATGCATTGCCCAACGCCGCGGCGCGGAGAAGCAGGAAGGGTTTGTGTGTTTTATCTCAGCCTCCCGGGATGGTGAATTGAATGTTTTTGCTTTCCCTCTCTGCACAGAGCTCTTGTCGAGTCAATGAGAGACCTCCACAAGTCTAGCGTGCTGGGAAGCAAGCACAGCAGCCTGGTGAGTGTCCCGCGCAGGGCATTTTAATAAGGCTGGGACAGAGAGATGCATAGAAACAGCAGCTGAGCCTAAGCAAGCCGAGAGCCCAACTGGCTGGCTCTGCTCTGACGGTCCCTTGGCACAAAAGAGAAACCTCTTAATTTACACCGGACACTCGGCATTTCTTAGCCCGTCTGCTTTTAAGTCAAGCTCGGGCTGCAAACGCGCGTGGGTGCCCGGCCGAAGCATCAATCCTGCAGCTATGCTGAATCTGGACTTTCAGACATGTTTGGTGGCTGAATTACGCCTGTACACTGTGAACATGTGTTGCTCTCTGTGGCGGAATTGTTATTAAAATGAAGAACGGGATGTGCCTAAATGTTAAGTCTTCCCGAGCCTCGTTAGCATGAAAGCCATTAAATGTGAACAAAACCGGTTTTCAAGGTTGAATTGAGAAGCATCAGAGCATTAGAGTACTGGAGAGATTAAAATCAGCATTTGCTTGGCTCTAATCTAATGTGCATGGAACAATAAGCATTTGATGACTAATTTTGGCAATGCTGGGTATCTTATCAAAATATAGCTGTTTAATTTCAAGCTTTTCTTTAGGGAGTGGATTCCAGCAGCATAAATCCTACATACATGCTTTGCTAACGCCCCGGGCATGCACTGAGCGGATCCCACCCTCCGTGTCCGGAGGAGCCTGGGCAGGACACGTCTGGGGGTGGCACCGTCCTGCCGCAGCCCGCGAGCGGCTCTGCCGCCCTCCTGCTCGTGCATTTTCCCCTCCGAATGGACGAAGTAGCGGCTTTGCTCAAGGAAAGCGAGCGAGGACGGGGTCGGGACGGGGAGGTGGCTTTGCGGGGGCTCCCCCACCACGGAGTGATCGCAGGGACGGTGTTCTGCTGCTTGCCAGCCTTGATTTAGGCTACGAGCACAGCCACGCTCATCCCAGCGCTCCGCAGGCACAGGTCCCCTTGCCTCTGGCCGTTGCGGGTCCTGGGCTCGCCCTCAAGCCCATGGCCGATATGCACCACGTCCTTTGGGAAGGTTTAATCCCACCTTGGCCACGAGGCTCCCAAATCCCCCAGTGCTGGTGCTCACCGGGTGTGGAGGAGCATCGGGACCAGAGCAGGGTCATGCTCGCCTTGCAGGGACTTGGGGGACGATGGCTCTGTCCTGCAAGGCACATAGCAGCGTGCTCAGGAGGGTGGCATGGCACTGGGTCCGGTATTGGCTTTTTCCTCTAAAATAAGCCCTGGTGAGCTACTTCGATGTTTTCTTCCCTGCTTTCCACACGCGGGAGCTGTGAGGAGTGTCCCCGGGCAAGGGGAAGGGGGGATCGGGCAGCCCTGTGCTTCCTACAAATGAAGCCGTCTCCTTGGTTAAGACTTGCTGAAAAGGAGCTTTTATTTTTGCCTAGTAACACTTCATTGCCTTAATGGCTGATCGATATTCGAAATGTCAAACCTGAGCACCGCTGACCTTTTTGATGGAAAATAACTTCTGCCCAGCGGCTCCCAGGGATGTGCAGGCAACAGACTGGCTCCGGAGAGGAGAGATGGAAAATAACCCCACGCAAGGGGGGCAACGGGGGCATCGGGGGGTGGCTTTCAGTTGGATTTGGGTTTCTTTCTATGCAACTGTGCCTTCTTTGTACAAAACTGGAAAGCCCCAGATGGGGAATGCTCGCCAGGACCTCCGTCTGCACCAGGAGGAGGAATAAAAAAGGGAATAATGTGATTTCGGAAAGGCACTGTCTCCTGGAGTGCCACGAAACCCCTCCTAAAAGCCCCAGATTTTCTAGGCAAAAAATGAGGGTTGGATTTCCTTTTCCCAACACGCTTTTTTCATGCAAATATCTTTTTCTTGCTAGTCAACCATAACCCTGATACTTAACCATGGACGGAACAGTAAGTCAGACAGTCACCATGAAAGAGCACTGGTTTCCCATTAAAAACCTCTCTAAGGCCATGGGAGATGCTATGTGCCACCCAAAGATCTGCTCTAGGTGCCACAGCCCCCTTGTCACCCCCCAGCGCGCTGCTGGGGGGGCACAGTGTGAAGGAGAAAGGGCTCCCGCTGCGCCGGGGCTGGGGGGGGATCGCCAACCCCCCAGAATCACTGCTTCGTACAGGTGAAAGCAGAAATTCATTCCTCTGAAAGCTGTCGAGCTTGAGGCAGATTAAGCGGCGCTATATATAGGAAATACAGGTTGGTTTTTTTAGGGATTACAGTCCGCTGTGCTGTGTAAGCGCCTGCTGCAGCGTTAGGGGCTCTTTGCGCAAGCTCTCCCTCCTGGCTGCTGTTGCCAAGACTCCCGATGCTTGAAAAGATGCATTTAAAAATAAACACATTGAGACAAGAGCTGTGTCCTGCTGCTGCTGGTAGGCAAAGGCTGGAGCTGCCAGAGGATCAGAAAAGCCTCCAAAGAGGGACTGGGTTCTTTTTGCTTCTTGTTTCCTTTTTTTTTTTTTTTGGCAGTGCCGTTCCCAGGGGGACGTGGGCAGAGCTGGTCCCCGTGGGTTTTGTGCGTGCTGCTGGGACACGCGGGTCAGATCCGTCTGCCCCATGGCATCTGCTCTGCCCGGCTGATGGGGGCTGCGGGGCGGGTAGAGTCCTCCATCCTAGAGAAAACCCTGCGGAGTAAAAAGTTGTTTGGTTGGGGTTTTTTTTATGCAATTGCTCCTGAAGCTGCTCCCTGCTGTAAAACTGAATGGCAGCCTGAGACACCCACTTAAAAGCTTATTTCCCCACCCTGCAAGAAGCAGGAGCTCGCAGGGTGCCCGGGACGGGGCAGCTCTCACCCCTCCACAGCCGCAGGGCTGCTTTGCTCCTCGTCCTGGGGATCTCCCCGCGCCGCTCGGGCGGATGCCCCCAGTTCTTGCTCGTGTGTGAGCCCCCTGATCCCTGTTGTAATATTGCAGCTCCCGGGATAGATGGGGAAAAAGAGGGAATTCAGCTCTCTACAACCTCCACGCACGGACCAGCCTGCGCTCTTGGAGAGGACAACTTGCCCGTCCCTTCCCTGGTACGGGCTGCAGCCGCTCCTCAGCATCGTCGCCTTGATCCAGCCCTATTGTACATGGAAAATCTCTTGCTACCTGGCCTACATTGCATGCTCCTGTCCATCTTCTCCCCATAGCTGCTTTTGCAGTGGGGCAGGGTCGGAGTAAGATATTCATGCAACTCTGCAAAGGTGCCAGGGAGCGCGGCAGGCTTCACCCGGAGCTGCAAACGCCGGGCTCCTTGCCTATAATATTGTCCCTGGGGTCTTTCCCCACCTCCAGGTCTGGGTGTTTTCCTCTGGTTTTGAGGAACAGCACTGAAACCGCCGCAATGCCACACAGAACCAGTCCGGCGCTCCTCTGCATTTCTCCTTCAATGAAATATTTTTGCTAAAGGAGGGATGCTCACCCCCGCCTGGGTGCCCAGCTCGGCGCGGCTGCCTGGTGGTGGCAGATATCGTTGCTCCGATTATGAAACCTCAATGAGCTGCTTTATTCTTTTGTTTGGAGAGGAGGAGCCGGATGGCAGCACTGCCTGGGCCTCCCCTCCCCGGGGCTGCCTTCTGCCCCTCCCCGGGGCTGCTGGGGGAGCAGGGGTAGGGGAGGAAGGGGAAAGAGATGCTCCGCACTGCCCTGGATCGCTGCTCGGGCCTTCCCAGCTCACCCATTTTCTGCTCCAACTGTTGTCACAGAGGAGATTTCCACCTTCCAGCTTGGGATTTTGGGACACCCTCTTCCCCTCAAGCACTTAAATAAGTAAAACATTGCAATGAGCCTAAAAACACCGGAGCGGAGCGGAGAATTTCTCTGCTGCTGCTTGTTTCATGAAGTTAATGTTGATGCTGAATGTCGTGATTGGGGATGTGATTTATTTTATTGCCTCACCTCAAAGTGCTTTATAGTATTCCCGTTTTTCATGTAAGTTCTGCTCAACCCAAACAAGGGAGGAGTTTTGTAATGAAAGGAAAAAACAGAGTCGAAGAATAATGCAGAACTAGAATGGACCTTGGAAATGGTGGCACATTAGTCCCGTTCTGGAGATGGATGGAAATGACTCCAATAAATCAATAATTTTTTTTTTAATGCCTCTGAGCCATTGAGAGTGAAGTGATGGAAAAATAAAAATGCCCATTAGCGTCAGCAGAATGTAGAGAATTACTCAAAAAGCAAGTTTCATAAAAGTTATATATTGTAGGATTGCAAATGCTCTGGATAATAACTTCCAGAATTGCTGGATGTGGCACATTGCAGGGTGACAGGAGCGGGTCCCTCGCTGCTGGGAGTTCGATCTGAGCTGGGGCCGACCGGGGGTCCAGGGACATCTGTGGCTTCGTATAAGTGCACCAGGGCAAGCGGCACGCAGGAGCTAAGACTACCAGGATTTTTTTGTCTTCCAGCATCCTCTGCCTTCCCGGAGAGCAGCCGGCAGCAGCGTGCCCGTCGGCTGCGGGGTGATGGCTGGGGGGCTCACAAGAATCCCTGAATTCACCCCGAGTTTCTTTTTTTCATTTTTCTGTTCTAGAGCAGAGGGAAGGGCATTCGTACTGGGAAAATAATTTGCAATGAAAACGATAGGTTCTGAACAGACACAATGTTGCAAAATTTAAGTCAAAACCCCCGCAAATAGCTTGTAAGTGAGGAGAAAAAGGAAAAGAAATTTGGAACAAAAACCCCAAGAGGTTGAAATGCTGTTCATTTCCACGGTTGCCGAAATGCAGATGGAGCAAGGGTTTAAATCCAAGGGGAAGACAGCAAATGCAACGTTTCTCTTTAAGTTTTGGGGAAGGTCCCTGTCCCCTGGCACACAGAGGGCTTGCCACAACGATGCCACCACGACCAGGTCACGGCCACCTCTCCCCACACCCCGTGGGACGTAAGACACCTCGGTCTCCGCAAGCAAACACCCGTGCAAAGCCCCCGGCCGCCGTCGCCATCCCCCCGGGAGGAAGCGGAGGGCAGAGGGGCCAGCGAGGGACTGCGGCTGGGTCGCTTTTTCCAGCCTTTCCTCTCCCGCTTTGTCTCGCCCGAGTCGAGCTCCTTTGGGGAAGAGGCTCTTTTCCTCCCCAGCTGGGAAATGTCAGCCCCACCTGCAAAATACTCGGCGGTGGCAGGGACCGCCGAGCTGCGTCCTGCCGGTGTCGGGAGCATCCCCGCATCCCCCCTCCTCTCTGTCCCCTCCTCGTCTTCAAAAGCCTTCGCTGGCTCAGCCAGGAAATAGGATGTTTGTTGAACTCCAACGTGCCCCCTCCGAGCCCAGAAACCCCAGGGAGCGACGGACTCTGCAAAGCAGCACGCGGAGGGAAAAGAAATAAGTAAATAACAAAACTATTTTCCATTTGAAACTATACCCCTACCCTGGATTGCAGAGGCTGGGGGATAAGAGATTTTCATCCTCCTAGCTAGAAAATTTGACTTGTTTTCAACAGTTTTCCATTATAAAGTGGTGTTTCTTGTCAAACCATGTATTTTGCTGGGAAGACTTCCCACGTGCAACCCATCAGCAGCCATGTTTGCAGCGTAAGGGCGGTGCATCGCCCGTCGCACGTTGGTTTTTCATTGACTTTCTTCTTCCTGGCATCCCTGAGGTCACTTGGTGGCCTCGCACTCTTGTCTGCATCCTTCAGGAGCAGCCGGGCGCTGGGGAAATCTTTCGGGATCGGAGCTGTGGTGTCCCCGGCGGCGCTGCCACGGTCTCGGTGCCACAGCCACCATGCGCTGCCAGCAGAAACCAAAGGGCTCCTGCTCCTTCCCCCATCCCCTGGATGCTTGGAAGCCCCATGAGATGACACTAGCTTCAAAGAGAAGGTTTAAGTGTATATAGTGGGGAAAAATAAATGGAGGAATACCGAATACAATTAAATGGAAAAATAAAGGTGGCATCCTCTTGGAAACACAAAGTTTTCATCAATCTGGAACTGAGAAGTCACTCACGAAAGCACCCCAAATGGGATAATGCAATGGGAAAGCCGTGGTTTTTTTCTTGGTCAGAAAGTATTTCTAGGTTTTTATTTGTAGGCAATGCCTCCTGCAGCCCCGTGGGCTCCACGGGGAAAGGGCTTCAGGCAGAGCGTGGCAGCCCAGGGTGGGCAGATCCCGCCGGCGCGGGCAGCACCTCCACGTGCCAAACCCGGAGGTGTAAACCACCGCAGAGCAAGACGCCGCTTTCCCCGGGACGCTTTCCAGCCAGAGAACACAACCTCTGCCAAAGCCATCTGCTGAAGGACCAGACGTGACGGCGTTTTGGAAGTGGACTTTTCCTGCCCTCCCACCTCTTGAGCGCCTTGCTCCAGCGACGGGACAAAACGCCGGCAGGAGCAGCCTGCTTCGGAGCCAGGCGAAGGGGCAAAGGATGCTGAGCTTTTTATTTTTTCAAACCAGAATCAACGTTGAGACATAAGTGTCCCATCGGCTGCTTTTCCCCCCTCCTCCTGCACCGCGTCCCTCCTCCATCCGAAGGCTGATGCTCCCCGCAGCTGGTGGGGCTGGGACCCCCGTGAGACCCCCAGGTCCCCGGCTCTCCCATGGGGCACGGGAGCTCTTTCTGGTGTGGGAAAGCCTCCGCCAGCTGCCAGTCCCAGAAATCTGCAGGAAAGGGCTCAGCCGGGAGCCGCCCGCCACACAATGCCAACTCTGGGCAGCCCCAAGCCCCTTGCCAGGGATTTTGCCGGCTTTTCCGGGCTGTCTGCATCCCCGGGGCGATGTGACGCTGTTTACAGGAAATACTGACTGAGGTTAAAGGAAAGAAACTCTGGATTTCTCCAGCGAAACAGGCACTTGAGCTTATTGCTTCCTCCCGGCGTGGCGGGAGCTGAATGGAGACTTGCCCAGTTTTTGGTGAAAGAATAAAACAGGGAGGGCTGCAAAAAAGAGAGATGCGAAAGTGCTGAGGTCCTGGAAGCAGCATCGCTCTCGTGTCTGGGGACCACGGCGAGTAGGGAGCATCCACAGCACACACGCGAGGACCCACGTTAAGGGTAAAAACACGTCTCGGGCTGCTTGGAGCTCGTTTGTGCTGGCGCTTCGTTTGGCAGCGACTTGTTAAATTGAATTTCTGGATGCACAAAATATTGGGAGCCCCTTTTCTGCTACCCCCGTGCGGCAGGAGGGCTTTCCGCAGGGGGGTCCCTGGCTTTTCTCCTGCGTGGGGATGCGCTACGAGGCATCTGAAAAGTTTAGTGGGGGAAGGATGGAGCAAACGGCCCTTTTGGTAGAATTTGGGGCTTTTTTACAATAGGTCCGGAGCAGAGGTGCAGGGATGGCAGAAATGAAAGCAAAGTCCTGGAATCACGGAGCAAATCAAGAGCTTAAAAAATACCAAAATACATTTTTGTGCCTTTTTAACATTATAAAAAATTTAATTTCAGTATGAAAACTCATCTGCTCAGACAAAGAAAATGTAAGATTTAGTGAAACTCTTGAAAGCCACTCCTCAAGCTGCGGTCGGGGTGTTTTTCCTTGCCCTGCCTGGCTCCGACCGCTTGGGTAGGTTTGGCAAAGATTCACAGCGCTTTGTTGGACGTGAGTCTGCATTTTTTCAGAGCAGAAACCTTTCCAGCCAAAAATGCCTCTCTGCTCTCGTTTCGGGTTAAATTCTCAAGGATCTGTGTCCTTTTTCCTTGCAGCCTGGGGATTGCCGGCAGCATCGCCTCCACGGCAAACATGCAGCCCTGGTGCTGCCGTGCGTCCTCAGAAGGATGCTCCCGGCTTGTGCGCTGCTGGTGGGATGGAAAATACAGCTGGGATTTTGGGTGTGGTGGGTCGATACGGGGTCAAGGCAGCGCAGGGGGATCTGGGGGGGGTCTGCAGGCAGCCCCGCAGCCTCCCCCGCAGAGGTTTCCTGCAGGCAGGGTGTCGGATGCCGCGAGGGGCATCGGCATGGCGGGGCTCTGCTCGCACGAGGTCACTGCACCACGTCCCTTGCCATCAGCCCTATCGTGCTCGGTGCAAGCCATTGCCCTCTGCTGCTCCCCGCTCTGCCTTCGGCCCCATAGCCATGAGTTAATCCTGCTGTTGGGCTTGCTCATAAGAGTTAGAGATGGAAACACTCCTAGCATTCCCCTTTCAAATTCAGGAGATGCTGCTCAGGCACACTCTGCTCCCAACCGTGTGCCCGTGGTGTTGAGTTTGGGGCGACGCAGGGACTCCGTCGGAGTTGTTCGGGGTGAGAGCAGCCACCAGAGCGTTTCGCTGGTGTTGCCCCACGCTGAGAGAAGCTCTCAGCAGATGACGCAGTGTTTAAGTACACACTAACACGCTTTTGTCAATAGACGCTGGTTATGAAGACATGAGCGGCCACGAGTCCTCAGGCATGCAATTACTGTGTTTGGATAGAGCCCCGTACTTATGTTGCTCTAAGGTGGCTTAAACGCTTATGCTCTTCTGCGCGCTCAAAGTGCCTTAAATCTTTATAGATTTGATCATGAACACTTGCGCTGCCGTAAGAATTGTTCAAAAGAAGACTGAAATGAAAAAAGCGGTCTTTTTTTTTACTTAGAAAAAGCAAAGTAGTGAGGACAAGCGAAAGCGCACTCGTTTCCGTGCGTGCATCCGCAGCGCTTGGACTTGCTGTGGGGAAGCAGGATGAGCTAGTGGGTCCTTGGGATCCCTGGTCTGCCGGGATCAGCTGGTGGGATCCCTGGGAGCATCTCGCTGTTGGGAGCAATGGCAAGTGCTCCGGCAACGCTATGGGTTAGCCCACGTGGGGACACCCGTGCAAAATAAGCTGAGACAGCTGAATGCAACGTGTACTAGCTCTCCGATGCTCACTCCCTGCCTAAGTGCTCTTATTCTGCCCTGATGCTTTCATGTGGTCCAGACCAATCCATTTCCAAGTCATCACATTAAAAGCCTTAATTCATTTGTCATATGCACATGAAGTAGTAGCGCTGTGTGTTCTAGATAAGCAGTTCATGCTGAAAAGGAGATCAGCTTAAATTTTGCAACAGCAGAGAGCCTTTTAATGCCTTTTGTGAGTTGTACCTTGCACCGGGGAGACATCTTACATTTTTTCAAGGGTGTTATATTTGCACATCTGGGCTGCCCCGATACTGCTGCGCCTCATCAGGCAAAATCCCTATTGCAGCACGGGTTGGAAACTGGAAAGCAACTGGGAAACAGCCCGGGTGGGGTATTTTCGGAAGGCTAAGCCCTTCTGCATTTGCCCCGCAGATGTCATGGCGCCCGCAGTACCGCAGCTCCAAGTTTCGGAACGTCTACGGGAAGGTGGCGAGCCGGGAGCACTGCTTCGACGGCATCCCCATCACCAAGAACGTCCACGACAACCACTTCTGCGCCGTCAACGCCCGCTTCCTCGCCATCGTGACGGAGAGCGCCGGCGGGGGCTCCTTCCTCGTCATCCCCCTCGAGCAGGTAAGAGCTTTGGCCCCGGCGGAGGTGACTCCCATCCTGAGCCAGTCCCTACGCGCGGGCGTGCGGATGCGTGCTCCGTCCTGGGAATCCCCTCCTGCAGCAGGATGCCTCGAAGCCTCTGCTGGAAACCCTTTACCGGGGTTTTCTTGTGCGGGGAAGGGAGGATATACAGCTGCCTTAGTGAACTGAGTTTTTTTCTTTAGGAAGAAAATGAAACGTTTGTTAAAAGTGATTTTGGCATCTCTCAGTGAGCACGTGCCGGCAGGGCGGGTGCTGGGCACATCTTCGCAGTGGCAGAGGCTACGCAGGTTTATGACCCCAGTATTTCCCCAACACAGCTCCCAGAAAGCAGGGGAGTCCCCATGGAGCCCCTTGTCCTGCCAAGCAGTCCTTGCCCTTTATTTGAGCTTGCCCATATAATCTCAGCCCTCAAATTTCACGCCCTGGACAGCCTGAGAGGGAGAGCATGGCTGCCCACCCAGTTTTCCTATTGCAAAACCCCAGGGCCTTTTGCTTTGTGCACTGCAGCAGATGCCACCTCACACAAGATTTATTTTTAAGACTCCATCACCAAGCCGTAGCCCCTTACGAGCGGCCGATGCCCAGGAGCCGTGTGCTGTGCAGAGGGCTCTGGGCTTCGGTTTGCAGCTGTACCCGACCAAAGCTCTTTGCGCGGGAGAAGCGGCGCACGCACCTCTGCGCTATTCATCCTGTTTGCAGCACATGTCCTTTCTCCCCACCGCTCTGTGCTTTTCCTTCCCCAGCTAAGACTTTCCCCAGCTCTCTGCCTGAGTACCCACGTGAATCCGTAGATCTCTTGCTCATGCAATTTTAAACTCCCGTAAATTCAGCTGATGCTTCAAGAAGCCGCCCCGTGGGACTGCACTTGTTGTGCAGCGGTGGCTCCTGGCCGAGCACTCGTCCCCACGGCAGACGCAGAGCTGCGTCTCTTGGAGGAAAAGCCGGGAGGCAGCGACCTTGAACATGAAATAAATATTAGCTTTGCTTTGCTTTGCTTTGCTCCTGAAACTTGAGCGCAGGGCACTGCCGTGGGGTATCGTGGTTGCACTGATGCTCTCCCGCCGGTGCTCCAGCGTGTGGACCGGCAGCTCCGAGCTGGTACCCGCATCCCATCCCCAGGCATCCTGCCCTCGCCCCACAGCTCCTGGGCTGCAGGAGGGGACACGGGGCTCCGAGTCACTCCTTCTTGGGAGCGTTTTTGACATCGGAGGAGCTGCACTCACTCCCATTGAGGATGCACCTACCCCACGTAACTTGAAGACACAGCGCGTATGAAGACATACCACATGCATGGGGAGAAGGTGGTTGTCTCTCAGGCTCCCAGACAGCAAAGTCACAGTGCCAAACCTGCCGGGATTTCCAGCCGGGAGGGGAAGCTGGCAGAGCCGGCCGCGCTGGGATGCCGGAGCACTCCCCTCCGAGCCCCTCCGCACCCCGTCTCCCCACGCCCTGGCATTCCTCTTAGACGCTTTCCCCATGTAATGTTCACATCTCGTCTGAATTTCTCTTTAATTTCTGGAGTAGAATCAGCTACAGATGGAAGAAATTATAATCAGCGTTTTAATTGCAGCGCACAGCTTGACTCTTATTAATATTCGAAAAAGCAGGAGCTTTGTCTGAGCACTCGGAGCGCTCCAGCCCCGGCTCTGCCTCCCTCCCCACGCCACCGAGCCCAGGCTGGGAGGATGCCCATCCACACGCCGCTTGCTCACGGTCCTAAATCCTGAGCTAATAACCCAGTATTGCCAGCAAATTACCCTTTTTTTCTGGCAAACGGAGCCTGGTCCCAGTGGGATAAGAGCAGAGGGAGTGTGATACCGTTTGCAACCTGTTCCGAAGGGATTGTCAGCTCCGTGTGGAAATCCTGGCAATATTGCACCCAATAAATCCCAGCCGGAGCAGACCTCAGCACTCCTCGGCACACGCCTTTGTACAGTCTAATAATTTCATTTTTTTTTTTTTTAAATAGGGACTGATTAGCTCATTAAGACTAAACTAATTTTCTTTGGAAATCAGCAGCCCTCTAATTAATTGGCATCCATATTTAGCTGAACATAATTAAGGTAACCTAGATACTGCAGATCTACTCAGGATTTGATTTGCTGCCATCTTTTTTTTTTTTTTTTTTTTTACATTTCTGCCCTCTGTTCCGCTCAGAAATGTTCACCAGAAACCCCTCTGCTTTATGCTTTGAGTGACAATGCATTTGCATACGCTGGGCCATATGTTCCTCTGCCTGCACATCAGAAATGCTGGTTCCTCGTGTATTTACGTAGCGCTCAAGTGGATGTGTAACCGCTTCTGCAAGGCTGCGTAGGCTGGAAAGACGGAGCACGGCTGCGTTTTGTTCCCCCGGCCTCCCTGAGCCTCGCGCTGCAGCAGAGCCGGGGCAGGATCCCAAATTCTGGAGCCTCGGCCGCTGGGAACCAGCCTCCCCCCAGCACCGCAAAGGTTTTGTGCTCTAAATATCCCCGGAGAGTGGGCGAGGGAGAGCTTGTGCGCTGATGCTTGGGCTGAGGCTCAAGAAGACAATGGTTTGCTCCCCAAACCGTGGAGACAGAAGGATTCGGTCCAGAATTCAGCTGAAGGGGAGAAGAGACGATGTCGAAAATGTCCGTGTATTTTGAGTCAGCAATAATGGGTTGAGCTCCATCATCACGAGCAAAATCCAGTCTTGCTCGGACGGTGCAATTCTGCAGGAAAGCAGCTCAGTGAAATTACGTCCCCGTTTGTGGTCCGGCATGGACCACGCTTCTGCTCCCTCCCCTCAGGACACGCTGCTGGCACCAGCCGTCGCCCCGTGAGCCACCCCTCGTACCCCCTGCCTTGTGAAGGGATGCGTGGACAGAGAGGGGCTGAGCGAGAAGGACCCGTGAAATTATAGGAAAGCCAGGATTTGGGCTCCGTTTTTAAAAAATCTCTGCAAAAATCCCAGAAACATCAGGAATGGTGTGGCTACATTTTTTTAGCAGAGAATGTGCTTAATTGGGAGCATCGGACATTTTGCAGCCCGAACAGCAGCGTTTTCCCCAGTGCTGCACATCCCTTAACGTCACCACTGAAATCCAGCATTGCCATCAACAGCACAAAGTCACCCATGGAGGAGCCTTCACCTCTTCTGGGCTTTCAAACACTCCAGGCTGCATTTCGTGGCATTTCCAGGCTTTTATCGGTAGCGACGAAGCATTTCTCTTCCTCGGAAAGGAAAACCATGGCTCTCACATCCATGTGTGACCCCAGAGCCAGGACGGGGCCGTGCAGCCCCAGGAGCACCCGCTCTCCCCCTCCCAGGAAGTTTCCATCCCTAAACTGTTGTCTTCAGCTTCGGGGTGTTTAGTCTCCAAAATGCTTTCACCTTATCCAAAGGCGTGGGGAGCCTTGGAACACACTGCCCAGGGAAGGGACAAAAATACATGGTGCTTTTTGAGGATACTACACTTGCAGCCTCGAAGCCTGGGAGCCGCTCTCCTCCCAGTGCCAAGGCCAGCACAGCTTTTGGCAGCAGTTATTCAATTAAAAAATAAACTGGTGTGTTTGTGCTGCAGCTCACCTGCAAGAAGCAGCACCAGGGAAGCTCAGAGAGCCGCTTCGGGCTTTGCTGGCCATGGGCTGGCCGAAACAGCTGGGGAAAATCATAGAATCATTAGGGTTGGAAAAGACCTCTAAGATCGTCTAGTCCAACCCTCAAAAACAAAACCAAGCTCCAGCCCTATGTGGATCTATCTCAGCTGTGCCTGATTTAATGAGCTTCATCTAAACCAGCCTGGGTGCGAGGAGGGGTGTGGGGAGCAGGTATAAGGGGAGGGGGTTGTAATGCAGCTTGCTGGGGTGGCAGTGGGCTCTGTAGGGGTCCCTTAGGGCAGCCTGTGCAGGAGGAGGGGGGCTGGCATCGCTTGCACTGCAACAGGAGGATTTTTGTTTCTCCAGGGGATGAAGATAGCTTGTTTTCCCCAGCCAGACAATGTTATCTGCCTGCGTGCCTGAAGGAAGCAGTGAGCAGGAAGGGGGAGTCTCTGTTTACACGTAGGAAGCTGAAGGCCAAAGCTGTTGCTCCTGCCAGCGCTCTACAACCACCCCGTGCAAGGCTCCAACCTGGAGCGTGTCCAGAGAAGGGCAACGGAGCTGGGGCAGGGTCTGGAGCACAAGGGTGATGGGGAGCGGCTGAGGGACCTGGGCTTGTTCAGCCTGGAGAAAAGGAGGCTGAGGGGAGACCTTATCCCTCTCTACAACTGCCTGAAAGGAGGGTGTAGGGAGGTGGGGTCGGTCTCTTCTCCCAGGTAGCAAGCGATAGAATGAGAGGAAATGGCCTCAAGTGGGAGGTTTAGACTGGATATTAGGAAAGTTTACTTCACCAAAAGGGTTATCAAGCACTGGCACAGGCTGCCCAGGGAAGCGGTGGAGTCCCCATCCCTGGAGGTATTTAAAAGCCGTTTGGATGAGGTGCTCAGGGACACGGTGTAGTGGTGGGCTTGGCAGTGTTAGGTTTACGGTTGGACTTGATGATCTTAAAGGTCTTTTCCAACCTAAATGATTCTGTGATGCTGTGTGAGCTGCTTGAGGTGCCCGTGGCGTGGGGCAGGTCCTCACCCCACCGTGGGCAGGGCTGCCTTGCTGCCGGCGATGGGTGGGTGGCGCGTGCCCCAGTGTGCAGAGCTGTGAGCAGGGGACCGAGCCCTGCTGTGTCCCTGTGGGACACTGATGTCCGTCGCTGCTGCTGTGGGGACCTCTGCAAGCCTGCCCAGAGCTGGGGCAGCCCTTGGAGGTGACAGACCCATTGCTAATCCCCACGGAGGTCCCAAACCTCCATGGCATCCCTGGGGAGATGGGGACAGGGACAGTGGTTGGGCAAAGCCCGAGTCGTGTTGCAGGGAACTGCGTGCATGCACTGCCTGTCCCTTTGTTACCCGGCACAAAAGGATGCAACGGAAGAGGATGTAACTGTGTCGTGAGGAGCAGTGTCCCCATCCCTCGTCTGTGCCGGATTAGTGACAGTAACCTGCGTGGGTGCCCTGCTGCCAGCTGGGTGGCAGCTGGCGAGCGGGAGGAATGGGCTGCGTGCCCCAGGCAGCCCGCCCTGGCTCTGGGGTGGCTTGTCTTGGCTCAAGGTCCTGGTGGCATCTGCTCTGCCTGTGTGCTCATGGCATCGCCCAAGGGACGCCTGTACGTGCCCCCCTCTATGGGGACACCTACTTGCCAAGGCTGGGCAGAGAATGGGCAAGCTCATCACACAGCTGCTTTCCTTGCTTCTTGGAGCTGCTGCGCTTCAAAGTACCGGGAGGTTTTCTGAAGGGAAAAAAATACAGAATTTTCTCTGTTTCTCTGGACTATGAACCAATTTTCATGTCCTTGGAGCTTTTCTACCTTTAAACTCAGGACGCAGGAGACTGCCTTGGTCTGTACTATGGGGTTTTTTTTGTTTTCTGTGAATCTTTCTCTATCTGCTTTTAGTCTGTGGGAAATATCTCCTTTAACCTAGAGTTGGCCAGAATTAAAAAAAGACCTGAGGCTTACAAAAAAGCTGTCACTTCAGCATTACTGTTCCACACTGGAGCACAATCTGATGTCCCTGCATTTGCTGAGCAGATACCAGGAGAGCAGCTGTGGGAAGCCCAGACCTGGGATCTGGCTGGTTTTAAGCACCTGGATCAGTGAAGAAGCGTCAGCGTAAAATTTTACCGCTGCCCTGAGAGCTGGTGGGGGATCAGAGGAGGAAACGAGGCTTGCAGACGTGGGTCCTTGGGGCAGCAGGAGCTTGGGAGGGGAAATACAGATTTTTGCCCCCATTAACGCAGCAAAGCCCGGGGTCGAGCCTGGGGAAGTGAGAGCTCGGCTTTGCCTGGACACTCGCAGTGCAGCTCTGCCTGCAATTGCCTGCCCCCTCTGCCGGTTAAAATAGAGAGAAACCCTGTCCTCACTGGGGAAAAGTGGCTTTTTGTTACCGATAAACCTGGATTTATTTTTAGTGTCCATAATCCAATTTAACCGGGATGTTATACGGGCTTTTGTCTTTTTAATTAACAAGCTTGAGCCTGGCTACTGCTTTTATGGTGCAGATAAATACTTCTGCAGCAAGGCTTCGGGGTTTTAATCTGTGCAAATTGTTTGTCAAAAGCTGCTGCGTGCATCGCTTTGCGGATTTGAGGGCTATAGGGGCTATGGGGTCCAGCATGGCTGGAGAAGCTCTGCCTATGGTTACCCCGCACGCAGGCAGCGGGGATGCTGCTGTATGGCTGGGCAGAAGATGGGATGCTGACAGCCCACAACAGTATTTATATTTAATTTAACAGTATTTGTAGCCACACAAGGGCTCTAACTGATATTTAAACCTTCATCCTGGCAAAAAATGCCATTAAACAATGCTGACTTCTTTTCCTGCTTTGACTTGCATGTTTTAGTTGTATGAAAAAAAGAGCAACGAAGTCATCTATAAAGGGCTGTAATTTTTTATGGTGAGTAACCTGGTAAATCTGGGACTGTCTGTTTATCCCAAAGCACCCCTGAACATGGAGTTTGCCAGAGAGGAGCCTTTGAGACAGCGACAGCATCGTCACTTCTGGGGAAACTGAGGCACGGAGACTTGTGCTGTTTGCTCAAGGAGCGTGGCGTGGAGGCCGAGGCAGAGACGCCGTCCGGCTGCCGCGCTGGTGGGGCTGCGTGGGGGCAGCTTCTGCCGGGGGAGAGGACGGTTGCTAAAACCTGCTTGGATGGCAGCCTTTCCTCCTTGCCCTTCTCCCCCGCCGGGGCGAGGCTGGCTGGGGAAGGTGCCCGCGGACCCAAGGGGCTGGGAAATGCACAGGTAATAAAATCCATAGGGCTAAGCAGAAATCCTGCCCGGTTCTGCACACCCCTGCGTATTTCCACACGTGTTTAAAGAACGCATACGCTGTTTTTGCAGGTGCTGGAGGATGCACAGAGCACATCTCCATCTCCCTCCCCTCCCTCTTCGAATTTCCCAGGTGTTACAGGCTGGCAAAAGGGGCGGCAGTTCTCGCTCGTGGCGTTATTTTCCTGGAGGTGCACATCTAGCTAAATAGCTTCTTCACTCAAAGGTGCCAGAACACGAGCTGAGCTTTTATAATTTGTTTACTAGAAAGCTGGCTCTTGGCTTAGCGTTTTACTGACTGCTCTCATTCACAAGAGCAGTCAGAAAGCTTGGCAGTGTGTCCACAATAACCAGGGTACTCTCTGCAGGACCCAGAAGCATGTTCGGACATTTCCAGCACCTGGAATTGATGTTTCGATGAACAA
The DNA here is from genome assembly GCF_034638445.1 of Ciconia boyciana. NCBI lineage: Eukaryota > Metazoa > Chordata > Aves > Ciconiiformes > Ciconiidae > Ciconia > Ciconia boyciana. Next base: position 1,802,601 of record NC_132941.1, on the reverse strand, counting down.
GATTGTTGTTTGCACGCATGGATTTCTTTGCTGGTTTTTTTTTCCGTGGATTTATATTACTGAGAATCCCGGGACCAGCTTCCAGCCAGGTCACTCCTGTGTCCCATCCCTCCCAGGGGATGATCTTGCTGGGAACACGTGTGGTTGCCCAGTCTCCTCAGCCTTGGCTGGCTCTGGCCAAACTGGGGCTGTGCAATCGCTCCCGTCTGGTGATTTGCAGCTGCTGGAGGCTGGATGTGTGTCCTGGCAGAAGGGATGCTGCTGGGGAGAAGAGAAAAGGTGGAGGAAGGCTTGAGGCATCTGTCTTTATTCAGTTGTTGGAGAGAAACAGCTCCCATAGCAGCATCCTTCCACCTGCCCGTGGGAATTTCCTTGAGGAATTATTTGTGCAGCTGCGCAAGGGACTGGGGCACTCTTGGTGCAACACCTCCGCTGCCCAGTAACCCATCCCCTCGCATCCAAGCTGTTTGCTTAAATAGCTCGTGTTGCAGATGTGATGCCCAGCTGCGCCTGCAGCCCTCCTCTTGCCTCCCCCTTCCCGTGGGCTCTCAGCTGGGGCTGGGCCCTGCTACCGTGGGGGAAAATGTGCAGCCGGCAGCGTGTCGTGGCAATGGGTTTTCTGGGTCCCTGCCAAGGGTTTGTCCAATTTCTCTCTCGCTTGTGCTGGTTCCGTTTGACTTGATACCTAATGAAGATCAGTTAACCTGCAGCGACCTTCCCTTGTACCAAAATCAGCCGGGGATCTGCCCCGGGTCAGGGAAATCTGTGTAATTTCCTCCTCTTTGGTTCTCGAGGAGGAGAGACCTGCTTTAAAAGACAGCCGTAAATGTATTTACTCTTAATCTCAGCCACTGGAGACTTGTGTGTACTCAAGGATTTCCTGGGAAACCCTGTAAATCCCCTACGGCTCAGGCAGCGCTTCCCTGATCCCCCTCTACAAGCTGATAAGGGATCGGGGAGCGCCTGGGGGAAGCTGCTGGGTGGGGAAGGCTGGCCTGGCCGCTCCCCGGGGCTGGCGGTGCGTCCTCGGGGAGGTTCCTCACCCAGGGACAGGTGCTGAAGGTGCTGGTGTGGATGCTGGATGGATGCTGCTATGGTTTCTGTAAAGTTTTCCAGGCATGATTGGTTTGAGGGTAGAGTTGAAGAAAGGTTTTTGCCACTCTTGTAGAGCTTCGTAGGGAACGTGAGGATTTGGAAACATCCTGGGCTTGTATTTCCCGGGAAGCTGGTGAAAAGCAGGTTTTATGAAATACCTAATTTAAAATGATTTATCCAAGCTTCCTGCCGGTTTGTTGCAAAGCAAATGTGGAGTCCTGCCGTCGCGAGATTGATGCTTGCGCTGCTTAGAGGGTGTGAAGTGGTAACGCTCCCCGTCGCTTGAGTCTGGTGATGGCCAAGAGGCTCACTGAGATGGACTCTGATATCAGAATTGCTCGTGAGTTCACTTCGCTCACAGCAACGCTTTCATGACTTGGCGTGCTTAAAAGTGATGCTTCTAAAAATACAGAGGCTTTGCTCCTAGTGATGGTGTTGCCCTTCCTGGGGCAGTCGGACCTCCTGGGGCCGTGCATCCATCCCTCCCGGGCTCTGCCCTTGCTGCTGGTCGCTCTGCCCTTGCTGCTGTTCCACCCATTCCCAGGGAAAGGCTTCCTTCTCAGTCACCAAGCAGCAAAATAACTGAATTCAACCAGCTTAAAAAATTCTTTGTCCTTTCTTCCCTTTCTCCCCCAGATATAATACAAATAACTTTCTCCTTCTCAAGTGCTCCGAATTGCTCCAGCGAAGGGAGGGCTTTGAGGGGCTGTAGTCGCTGGAAGATTTGCTCCTTCCAGTGCATTCCATGGAAAACATCGGATTGCTGGAGCCTGGAGAGCCACGGCATGCTCTCGCTCAAGAGATGGTATCTGGGTCACTGAGCTTCCCCTAGCCGGGGATCGGGGATCCGGCGATTAGCATTCACTGCGGCTTAATGCACGGCTGCCGGCGAGGTCCCTCTGCGAATGACTAAATGGGAAGCTATGGCTTGAATCCCCGATTTTTTAATAGATATTTTTTCTTTTTATTTCTTTTATTTGGCTCCTTCGCCTCTTTCAGGTGCCTTGGGCACGGGCACAACCTGCCACTGCTCTCGCACAAGGGCCGTCCCTTGCCGCAGGCACCGTGGCAGCTCCTGCACACTGGCTGCCTTCAACTTATTTTAATCCAAACTCTTGATTTCTTGGGCAGAAGCTATCCCTAGTAACCAAACTCTGTTTTGTCCTCTTGAAAGCCTAACGAATTTTGACAAAAACCATCAAATCTACTTTGCAAAGGAAATCACATGGCTGGTTGCTCAAAATTGAAGCGATTGCATATTGACTTGTGCCATTAAAAGGTCTGTCCGCCTGGAATTTAACAGCTGCTGCACGAATTTCTACTCTAGACAGTGTGTTAATAATGTCATGCTAATGCAAATATGAAAATAGGGGGAAAGCTAGATAATCTGACCTGTTTGAGTAAGCAATGTCTGCTAGCGTACTTAATATAATAACGGATAAAGCTGTGCTTTGCATCCCATTAATTCGCAGGAGGGTCGCTGGGTGGTACGGGGAGGCAGAGCTT